>NW_025547353.1:0-22500 GCF_905237065.1 Salmo salar
TATTAATACACTATCAATTAAACTACATTATAGTGTTTTCTGTTATTAATACACTATCAATTAAACTACATTATAGTGCTTTCTGTTATTAATACACTATCAATTAAACTACATTATAGTGTTTTCTGTTATTAATACACTATCAATTAAACTACATTATAGTGTTTTCTGTTATTAATACACTATCAATTAAACTACATTATAGTGTTTTCTGTTATTAATACACTATCAATTAAACTACATTATAGTGCTTTCTGTTATTAATACACTATCAATTAAACTACATTATAGTGTTTTCTGTTAATCCACTATCTATTAAACTACATTATAGTGTTTTCTGTTATTAATACACTATCAATTAAACTACATTATAGTGTTTTCTGTTATTAATACACTATCAATTAAACTACATTATAGTGTTTTCTGTTAACTATTATTAAACTAGATTTTAGTGTTTTCTGTTAATCTACTATCTATTAAACTAGATTATAGTGTTTTCTGTTATTAAAACACTATCAATTAAACTACATTATAGTGCTTTCTGTTAACTATTATTAAACTAGATTATAGTGTTTTCTGTTAACTATTATTAAACTAGATTTGAGTGTTTTCTGTTAATCCACTATCAATTAAACTACATTATAGTGTTTTCTGATAATACACTATCAATTAAACTACATTGTAGTGTTCTCTGTTAACTATTATTAAACTAGATTTTAGTCTTGTCGTGTACGGCTGAATGTATTAACTTGTAACCCACTAGGATCCATAGTTCCACAGCAGTCACTCCCTAACCATGCCCATATTCACTTCCTGGTTTGATCGACACATGGAAGTGTCAGGAAGGGTATCTGTAAACAGTGGGGAAGAATCAATCACAGTGGTTGTGTTACTATGATGGGGACACGTTTGTATCAATATGTCTTCAAACTGAGTTCTCCCTCCTTCTCTTCCTATTTTCCCTCCCTGTGCCAGTCTCACATCTGTTAGCTAGACTACGTGATGTCTTCAGATGAAGACATTAAAAGTGGTTTATGGTCTGGTGATGTGTCCTTATCACATGTTCTACAGATCCCATCACTTTATATGTCAGCTGTCAAGAACTCTCCTTGATAGTCTTCATTCTACTGGCAGTCTGACACTGAGTCTGTTCCACCCTGGACCAGTCTGACACTGAGTCTGTTCCACCCTGGACCAGTCTGACACTGAGTCTGTTCCACCCTGGACCAGTCTGACACTGAGTCTGTTCCACCCTGGACCAGTCTGACACTGAGTCTGTTCCACCCTGGACCAGTCTGACACTGAGTCTGTTCCACCCTGGATCAGTCTGATACTGAGTCTGTTCCACCCTGGATCAGTCTGACACTGAGTCTGTTCCACCCTGGATCAGTCTGACACTGAGTCTGTTCCACCCTGGACCAGTCTGACACTGAGTCTGTTCCACCCTGGATCAGTCTGACACTGAGTCTGTTCCACCCTGGACCAGTCTGACACTGAGTCTGTTCCACCCTGGACCAGTCTGACACTGAGTCTGTTCCAACCTGGACCAGTCTGACACTGAGTCTGTTCCACCCTGGATCAGTCTGACACTGAGTCTGTTCCACCCTGGACCAGTCTGACACTGAGTCTGTTCCACCCTGGACCAGTCTGACACTGAGTCTGTTCCACCCTGGATCAGTCTGATACTGAGTCTGTTCCACCCTGGACCAGTCTGACACTGAGTCTGTTCCACCCTGGATCAGTCTGACACTGAGTCTGTTCCACCCTGGATCAGTCTGATACTGAGTCTGTTCCACCCTGGATCAGTCTGATACTGAGTCTGTTCCACCCTGGATCAGTCTGATACTGAGTCTGTTCCACCCTGGACCAGTCTGATACTGAGTCTGTTCCACCCTGGATCAGTCTGATACTGAGTCTGTTCCACCCTGGATCAGTCTGACACTGAGTCTGTTCCACCCTGGATCAGTCTGATACTGAGTCTGTTCCACCCTGGATCAGTCTGACACTGAGTCTGTTCCACCCTGGATCAGTCTGATACTGAGTCTGTTCCACCCTGGATCAGTCTGATACTGAGTCTGTTCCGCCCTGGATCAGTCTGATACTGAGTCTGACAGATGATGACAGATTAAGACATTCGAGTCCTCTCAGTCTCAGCTCCTCTCAGTCTCGGCTCCTCTCCCAGCATCAGAGAGGATGACAGATTAAGACATTCGAGTCCTCTCAGTCTCAGCTCCTCTCAGTCTCGGCTCCTCTCCCAGCATCAGAGAGGATGACAGATTAATAAGACAGTTGAGTCCTCTCAGTCTCAGCTCCTCTCCCAGCATCAGAGAGGATGACAGATTAAGACATTCGAGTCCTCTCAGTCTCGGATCCTCTCCCAGCGTCAGAGAGGATAACAGGTATTGCTCCATTTGAAGCCCAATTGCGTCTCGTAGAAGTCTCTCATTTTCTACACAAAACCCTTTCCTTTCATGTGTCTTAACGTGTGTGTGCCAAGCTTTCGTCAGTCAGCGAGCTAGCAACCTCAGAGCTCCTCTTTACTGTCACTTCTCCCCGTATGTTTTATATCTTCAGCGTCTTCAGAAATGACACGAGGCTAGAAAATAGGGGTTTGTTGTTGTGTGTGTTTCTGAGTACCTGTGCACACTGTGTGTGTGTGTGTGTGTGTGTGTGTGTGTGTGTGTGTGTGTGTGTGTGTGTGTGTGTGTTGCTGGGTACAGATTATCCAGCCATGAAAGAGCATCACAGTAAAGCATGTATCAGTCTGAAGCATACTGTTGTTGCTTTGTGTGTGTGTGTGTGTGTTACAGAGATAGAGAGCCAGTATTGTAGTTGGGGATTTGAGCATGTTGAAGAGAGAGAGAGAGAGAGAGAGAGAGAGAGAGAGAGAGAGAGAGAGAGAGAGAGAGAGAGAGAGAGAGAGAGAGAGATTCAACATACCAATTAGGATCTGGCTAAAAATACTTGGATCAGTTCTAGAACTCATTGCCCTTTATGGTAGTGAGGTCTGGGGTCCGCTCACCAACCAAGAATTCACAAAATGGGACAAACACCAAATTGAGATTGAAAACAATGTCCTCTCTGTACAACGTAAAACATGCATGCAGAGTAGAATTAAACCGATTCCCGCTAATTATCAAAATCCAGAAAAGAGCCGTTAAATTCTACAACCACGTAAAAGGAAGCGATTCCCAAACCTTCCATAACAAAGCCATCACCTACAGAGAGATGAACCTGGAGAAGAGTCCCCTAAGCAAGCTGGTCATGGGGCTCTGTTCACAAACACAACAGACCCCACAGAGCCCCAGGACAGCAACACAATTAGACCCAAACAAATCATGAGAAAACAGAAAGATAATTACTTGACACATTGGAAAGAATAGACATAAAATGGGTTTCGGCTTAAACCTTCATAATTCACACTGCAGTCAGTTTACAGTGGTGTAGGTCCCAAATAGCATAGGGCCTCTGGTCAGAAGTAGTGCACTACATAGGGAATAGGGTTCTATAGGGCCCTGGTCTAAAGTAGTGCACTATATATAGGGAATAGGGTTCTATAGGGCTCTGGTCTAAAGTAGTGCACTATATAGGGAATAGGGTTCTAGAGCCCTGGTCTATAGAGTGCACTATATATAGGGAATAGGGTTCTAGGGCCTTGGTTTAAGTAGTGCACTATATATAGTGAATAGGGTTCTATAGGGCTCTGGTCTAAAGTAGTGCACTATATAGGGAATAGGGTTCTAGGGCCCTGGTCTATAGAGTGCACTATATATAGGGAATAGGGTTCTAGGGCCCTGGTCTAAAGTAGTGCACTATATATAGTGAATAGGGTTCTATAGGGCTCTGGTCTAAAGTAGTGCACTATAGAGGGAATAGGGTTCTATAGGGCCCCGGTCTAAAGTAGTGCACTATGTAGGGAATAAGGTGCCTTCTCTTTCCATTCTACTCACCTCTCTAACTTGCATCTCACGATGAACTTCTCAACCAACAACAGACATTCAGAGAGCTCAAAGCTGATAGAAAGGAGAGAAGAAGACAGCTCAAAGCTGATAGAAAGGAGAGAAGAAGACAGCTCAAAGCTGATCGAAAGAAGAGAAGAAGACAGCTCAAAGCTGATAGAAAGGAGAGAAGAAGACAGCTCAAAGCTGATAGAAAGAAGAGAAGAAGACAGCTCAAAGCTGATAGAAAGAAGAGAAGAAGACAGCTCAAAGCTGATAGAAAGAAGAGAAGACGACAGCTCAAAGCTGATAGAAAGGAGAGAAGAAGACAGCTCAAAGCTGATAGAAAGAAGAGAAGAAGACAGCTCAAAGCTGATCGAAAGAAGAGAAGACAGCTCAAAGCTGATAGAAAGGAGAGAAGAAGACAGCTCAAAGCTGATAGAAAGAAGAGAAGAAGACAGCTCAAAGCTGATAGAAAGGAGAGAAGAAGACTGCTCAAAGCTGATAGAAAGAAGAGAAGAAGACAGCTCAAAGCTGATAGAAAGAAGAGAAGACGACAGCTCAAAGCTGATAGAAAGAAGAGAAGACGACAGCTCAAAGCTGATAGAAAGGAGAGAAGAAGACAGCTCAAAGCTGATAGAAAGAAGAGAAGAAGACAGCTCAAAGCTGATAGAAAGGAGAGAAGAAGACAGCTCAAAGCTGATAGAAAGAAGAGAAGAAGACAGCTCAAAGCTGATAGAAAGGAGAGAAGAAGACTGCTCAAAGCTGATAGAAAGAAGAGAAGAAGACAGCTCAAAGCTGATAGAAAGAAGAGAAGACGACAGCTCAAAGCTGATAGAAAGGAGAGAAGAAGACAGCTCAAAGCTGATAGAAAGAAGAGAAGAAGACAGCTCAAAGCTGATAGAAAGGAGAGAAGAAGACAGCTCAAAGCTGATAGAAAGAAGAGAAGAAGACAGCTCAAAGCTGATAGAAAGGAGAGAAGAAGACTGCTCAAAGCTGATATACAGGAGAGAAGAAGACAGCTCAAAGCTGATAGAAAGAAGAGAAGAAGACAGCTCAAAGCTGATAGCATGTCATCAAAAGGAGATAAGAAGAAGACAGCAACATATTTAGTCTAAACAGGAAGTTAATGTGATGCACACGATGTCTGTGCCTCAAATGCCTTTTCTCCTCTATAGTGCACTACTTTAGACAAGGGCCCACAGGGAACAGGGTGCCTTTCCCCCTACGTAGTGCACTACTTTAAAACTAGGGCCCATAAGGAACAAGTGCCTTTAGAGACACAGGCACACAATCATTAGCTCAAGTTCCACCACCGGGGCCAATCAGCCGACACACATCAATATAAACGGAGTCCTTTGGGAATATGGCGTGTTACAGGAGAATTGATTAGGGCTACAGTGTTACTGTGTGGAGGGTCTCAGGGGACCGTGGACAGAGGTCTGTGTGTCTCTCGTTAGTTCGGCTGTGGACTGTTCAGCTGCGTAGTCATCGATTCTCTACATGGAGACGGATGATGTTGTTGGTAAAGGGAGTCATACGGACCTGACTGTCCACTCTCACAGGAGAACAATGTGGTAGGGTTATACAACCCTAGCCTGGCCCTAGATCTTGAAGTGGTAGGGTAATACAACCCTAACCTGGTCTTAGATCTTGAAGTGGTAGGGTAATACAACCCTAACCTGGTCTTAGATCTTGAAGTGGTAGGGTTATACAACACTAGCCTGGTCCTAGATCTTGAGGTGGTAGGGTAATACAACCTTAGCCTGGTCCTAGATCTTGAGGTGGTAGGGTAATACAACCTTAGCCTGGTCCTAGATCTTGAGGTGGTAGGGTAATACAACCTTAGCCTGGTCCTAGATCTTGAGGTGGTAGGGATATACAACCCTAGCCTGGTCCTAGATCTTGAAGTGGTAGGGTAATACAACCCTAGCCTGGCCCTAGATCTTGAGGTGGTAGGGTAATACAACCCTAGCCTGGTCCTAGATCTTGAAGCGGTAGGGTAATACAACCCTAGCCTGGTCCCAGATCTTGAAGTGGTAGGGTAATACAACCTTAGCCTGGTCCTAGATCTTGAAGTGGTAGGGTTATACACCTCTAGCCTGGTCCTAGACCTTGAAGTGGTAGGGTTATACAACCCTAGCCTGGTCCTGGATATATTTTTTATGTCTTGCCAAATCCTATTGTAATATTAAACTAAGTAAAATAGGAGTTGGCTATACAAACATATCCTGAACCAGGCTAAAAAAATAAATAATTCTTCAGCAAGTCTTGTAGCCAATCGCACTTGTAGTAGACCAATGACTAATGAGAGAGCAAAGACGTTAACAGACCTTTCTCTCTATAGAGGACTACATTACAACAGATACAGGACATAAAGACACCTCTCTATAGAGGACTACATTACAACAGATACAGGACATAAATACACCTCTCTATAGAGGACTACATTACAACAACAGATACAGGACATAAAGACATCTCTCTATAGAGGACTACATTACAACAGATACAGGACATAAAGACACCTCTCTATAGAGGACTACATTACAACAACAGATACAGGACATAAAGACACCTCTCTATAGAGGACTACATAACAACAACAGATACAGGACATAAAGACACCTCTCTATAGAGGACTACATTACAACAACAGATACAGGACATAAAGACACCTCTCTATAGAGGACTACATTACAACAGATACAGGACATAAAGACACCTCTCTATAGAGGACTACATTACAACAACAGATACAGGACATAAAGACACCTCTCTATAGAGGACTACATTACACAACAGATACAGGACATAATGACACCTCTCTATAGAGGACTACATTACAACAACAGATACAGGACATAATGACACCTCTCTATAGAGGACTACATTACAACAGATACAGGACATAAAGACACCTCTCTATAGAGGACTACATTATAACAGATACAGGACATAAAGACACCTCTCTATAGAGGACTACATTACAACAGATACAGGACATAAAGACACCTCTCTATAGAGGACTACATTACAACAACAGATACAGGACATAATGACACCTCTCTATAGAGGACTACATTACAACAACAGATACAGGACATAAAGACACCTCTCTATAGAGGACTACATTACAACAACAGATGCTGGACATAAAGACACCTCTCTATAGAGGACTACATTACAACAACAGATACAGGACATAAAGACACCTCTCTATAGAGGACTACATTACAACAGATACAGGACATAAAGACACCTCTCTATAGAGGACTACATTACAACAGATACAGGACATAAATACACCTCTCTATAGAGGACTACATTACAACAGATACAGGACATAAAGACACCTCTCTATAGAGGACTACATTACAACAGATACAGGACATAAAGACACCTCTCTACAGAGGACTACATTACAACAGATACAGGACATAAAGACACCTCTCTATAGAGGACTACATTACAACAGATACAGGACATAAAGACACCTCTCTATAGAGGACTACATTATAACAGATACAGGACATAAAGACACCTCTCTATAGAGGACTACATTACAACAACAGATACAGGACATAAAGACACCTCTCTATAGAGGACTACATTACAACAGATACAGGACATAAATACACCTCTCTATAGAGGACTACATCACAACAACAGATCCAGGACATAAATACACCTCTCTATAGAGGACTACATTATAAGAGATACAGGACATAAAGACACCTCTCTATAGAGGACTACATTACAACAACAGATACAGGACATAAAGACACCTCTCTATAGAGGACTACATTACAACAACAGATACAGGACATAAAGACACCTCTCTATAGAGGACTACATTACAACAGATACAGGACATAAAGACACCTCTCTATAGAGGACTACATTACAACAGATACAGGACATAATGACACCTCTCTATAGAGGACTACATTATAACAACAGATACAGGACATAAAGACACCTCTCTATAGAGGACTACATTACAACAACAGATACAGGACATAAAGACACCTCTCTATAGAGGACTACATTACAACAGATACAGGACATAAAGACACCTCTCTATAGAGGACTACATTACAACAACAGATACAGGACATAAAGACACCTCTCTATAGAGGACTACATTACAACAGATACAGGACATAAAGACACCTCTCTATAGAGGACTACATTATAACAGATACAGGACATAAAGACACCTCTCTATAGAGGACTACATTACAACAACAGATACAGGACATAAAGACACCTCTCTATAGAGGACTACATTACAACAACAGATACAGGACATAAAGACACCTCTCTATAGAGGACTACATTATAAGAGATACAGGACATAAAGACACCTCTCTATAGAGGACTACATTATAACAACAGATACAGGACATAAAGACACCTCTCTATAGAGGACTACATTACAACAACAGATACAGGACATAAAGACACCTCTCTATAGAGGACTACATTACAACAACAGATACAGGACATAAAGACACCTCTCTATAGAGGACTACATTACAACAGATACAGGACATAAAGACACCTCTCTATAGAGGACTACATTACAACAGATACAGGACATAAAGACACCTCTCTATAGAGGACTACATTACAACAACAGATACAGGACATAAAGACACCTCTCTATAGAGGACTACATTACAACAGATACAGGACATAAAGACACCTCTCTATAGAGGACTACATTACAACAGATACAGGACATAATGACACCTCTCTATAGAGGACTACATTATAAGAGATACAGGACATAAAGACACCTCTCTATAGAGGACTACATTACAACAGATACAGGACATGAAGACACCTCTCTATAGAGGACTACATTACAACAGATACAGGACATAATGACACCTCTCTATAGAGGACTACATTATAACAACAGATACAGGACATAAAGACACCTCTCTATAGAGGACTACATTACAACAACAGATACAGGACATAAAGACACCTCTCTATAGAGGACTACATTACAACAGATACAGGACATAAAGACACCTCTCTATAGAGGACTACATTACAACAACAGATACAGGACATAAAGACACCTCTCTATAGAGGACTACATTACAACAGATACAGGACATAATGACACCTCTCTATAGAGGACTACATTATAACAACAGATACAGGACATAAAGACACCTCTCTATAGAGGACTACATTACAACAACAGATACAGGACATAAAGACACCTCTCTATAGAGGACTACATTACAACAGATACAGGACATAAAGACACCTCTCTATAGAGGACTACATTACAACAACAGATACAGGACATAAAGACACCTCTCTATAGAGGACTACATTACAACAACAGATACAGGACATAAAGACACCTCTCTATAGAGGACTACATTATAACAGATACAGGACATAAAGACACCTCTCTATAGAGGACTACATTACAACAGATACAGGACATAAATACACCTCTCTATAGAGGACTACATTACAACAACAGATCCAGGACATAAATACACCTCTCTATAGAGGACTACATTATAAGAGATACAGGACATAAAGACACCTCTCTATAGAGGACTACATTACAACAGATACAGGACATGAAGACACCTCTCTATAGAGGACTACATTCACAACAGATACAGGACATAATGACACCTCTCTATAGAGGACTACATTATAACAACAGATACAGGACATAAAGACACCTCTCTATAGAGGACTACATTACAACAGATACAGGACATAAATACACCTCTCTATAGAGGACTACATTACAACAGATACAGGACATAAAGACACCTCTCTATAGAGGACTACATTATAACAACAGATACAGGACATAAAGACACCTCTCTATAGAGGACTACATTCAACAACAGATACAGGACATAAAGACACCTCTCTATAGAGGACTACATTACAACAGATACAGGACATAAAGACACCTCTCTATAGAGGACTACATTATAACAACAGATACAGGACATAAAGACACCTCTCTATAGAGGACTACATTACAACAGATACAGGACATAAAGACACCTCTCTATAGAGGACTACATTACAACAGATACAGGACATAAAGACACCTCTCTATAGAGGACTACATTACAACAGATACAGGACATAAAGACACCTCTCTATAGAGGACTACATTACAACAGATACAGGACATAAAGACACCTCTCTATAGAGGACTACATTACAACAGATACAGGACATAAAGACACCTCTCTATAGAGGACTACATTACAACAGATACAGGACATAAAGACACCTCTCTATAGAGGACTACATTACAACAACAGATACAGGACATAATGACACCTCTCTATAGAGGACTACATTACAACAACAGATACAGGACATAAAGACACCTCTCTATAGAGGACTACATAACAACAACAGATACAGGACATAAAGACACCTCTCTATAGAGGACTACATTACAACAACAGATACAGGACATAATGACACCTCTCTATAGAGGACTACATTATAACAACAGATACAGGACATAAAGACACCTCTCTATAGAGGACTACATTACAACAGATACAGGACATAAAGACACCTCTCTATAGAGGACTACATTACAACAACAGATACAGGACATAATGACACCTCTCTATAGAGGACTACATAACAACAACAGATACAGGACATAAAGACACCTCTCTATAGAGGACTACATTACAACAACAGATACAGGACATAAAGACACCTCTCTATAGAGGACTACATTATAACAACAGATACAGGACATAAAGACACCTCTCTATAGAGGACTACATTACAACAGATACAGGATATAAAGACACCTCTCTATAGAGGACTACATTACAACAACAAATACAGGACATAAAGACACCTCTCTATAGAGGACTACATTATAACAGATACAGGACATAAAGACACCTCTCTATAGAGGACTACATTACAACAACAGATACAGGACATAATGACACCTCTCTATAGAGGACTACATTACAACAGATACAGGACATAAAGACACCTCTCTATAGAGGACTACATTACAACAACAGATACAGGACATAAAGACACCTCTCTATAGAGGACTACATTACAACAAAAGATACAGGACATAAAGACACCTCTCTATAGAGGACTACATTATAACAGATACAGGACATGAAGACACCTCTCTATAGAGGACTACATTACAACAACAGATACAGGACATAAAGACACCTCTCTATAGAGGACTACATTACAACAACAGATACAGGACATAATGACACCTCTCTATTGAGGACTACATTACAACAGATACAGGACATAAAGACACCTCTCTATAGAGGACTACATTACAACAAAAGATACATGACATAAATACACCTCTCTATAGAGGACTACATTACAACAACAGATACAGGACATAATGACACCTCTCTATAGAGGACTACATTACAACAGATACAGGACATAAAGACACCTCTCTATAGAGGACTACATTACAACAAAAGATACAGGACATAAAGACACCTCTCTATAGAGGACTACATTATAACAGATACAGGACATGAAGACACCTCTCTATAGAGGACTACATTACAACAGATACAGGACATAAAGACACCTCTCTATAGAGGACTACATTACAACAACAGATACAGGACATAAAGACACCTCTCTATAGAGGACTACATTACAACAACAGATACAGGACATAAAGACACCTCTCTATAGAGGACTACATTACAACAACAGATACAGGACATAATGACACCTCTCTATAGAGGACTACATTACAACAACAGATACAGGACATAAAGACACCTCTCTATAGAGGACTACATTACAACAACAGATACAGGACATAATGACACCTCTCTATTGAGGACTACATTACAACAGATACAGGACATAAAGACACCTCTCTATAGAGGACTACATTACAACAAAAGATACATGACATAAATACACCTCTCTATAGAGGACTACATTACAACAACAGATACAGGACATAATGACACCTCTCTATAGAGGACTACATTACAACAGATACAGGACATAAAGACACCTCTCTATAGAGGACTACATTACAACAAAAGATACAGGACATAAAGACACCTCTCTATAGAGGACTACATTATAACAACAGATACAGGACATAAAGACACCTCTCTATAGAGGACTACATTACAACAGATACAGGATATAAAGACACCTCTCTATAGAGGACTACATTACAACAACAAATACAGGACATAAAGACACCTCTCTATAGAGGACTACATTATAACAGATACAGGACATAAAGACACCTCTCTATAGAGGACTACATTACAACAACAAATACAGTACATAAAGACACCTCTCTATAGAGGACTACATTACAACAGATACAGGACATAAAGACACCTCTCTATAGAGGACTACATTACAACAACAGATACAGGACATAAAGACACCTCTCTATAGAGGACTACATTACAACAAAAGATACAGGACATAAAGACACCTCTCTATAGAGGACTACATTATAACAGATACAGGACATAAAGACACCTCTCTATAGAGGACTACATTACAACAACAGATACAGGACATAAAGACACCTCTCTATAGAGGACTACATTACAACAACAGATACAGGACATAATGACACCTCTCTATTGAGGACTACATTACAACAGATACAGGACATAAAGACACCTCTCTATAGAGGACTACATTACAACAAAAGATACAGGACATAAATACACCTCTCTATAGAGGACTACATTACAACAACAGATACAGGACATAATGACACCTCTCTATAGAGGACTACATTACAACAGATACAGGACATAAAGACACCTCTCTATAGAGGACTACATTACAACAAAAGATACAGGACATAAAGACACCTCTCTATAGAGGACTACATTATAACAGATACAGGACATGAAGACACCTCTCTATAGAGGACTACATTACAACAGATACAGGACATAAAGACACCTCTCTATAGAGGACTACATTACAACAACAGATACAGGACATAAAGACACCTCTCTATAGAGGACTACATTACAACAACAGATACAGGACATAAAGACACCTCTCTATAGATGACTACATTACAACAACAGATACAGGACATAATGACACCTCTCTATAGAGGACTACATTACAACAACAGATACAGGACATAAAGACACCTCTCTATAGAGGACTACATTACAACAACAGATACAGGACATAATGACACCTCTCTATAGAGGACTACATTACAACAGATACAGGACATAAAGACACCTCTCTATAGAGGACTACATTACAACAAAAGATACAGGACATAAAGACACCTCTCTATAGAGGACTACATTACAACAACAGATACAGGACATAATGACACCTCTCTATAGAGGACTACATTACAACAGATACAGGACATAAAGACACCTCTCTATAGAGGACTACATTACAACAAAAGATACAGGACATAAAGACACCTCTCTATAGAGGACTACATTATAACAGATACAGGACATAAAGACACCTCTCTATAGAGGACTACATTACAACAGATACAGGACATAAAGACACCTCTCTATAGAGGACTACATTACAACAACAGATACAGGACATAAAGACACCTCTCTATAGAGGACTACATTACAACAACAGATACAGGACATAAAGACACCTCTCTATAGAGGACTACATTACAACAACAGATACAGGACATAATGACACCTCTCTATAGAGGACTACATTACAACAGATACAGGACATAATGACACCTCTCTATAGAGGACTACATTATAACAGATACAGGACATAAAGACACCTCTCTATAGAGGACTACATTACAACAACAGATACAGGACATAATGACACCTCTCTATAGAGGACTACATTACAACAACAGATACAGGACATAAAGACACCTCTCTATAGAGGACTACATTATAACAACAGATACAGGACATAAAGACACCTCTCTATAGAGGACTACATTACAACAACAGATACAGGACATAAATACACCTCTCTATAGAGGACTACATTATAAGAGATACAGGACATAAAGACACCTCTCTATAGAGGACTACATTATAACAACAGATACAGGACATAAAGTCAACTCTCTATAGAGGACTACATTACAACAACAGATACAGGACATAAAGACACCTCTCTATAGAGGACTACATTACAACAACAGATACAGGACATAAAGACACCTCTCTATAGAGGACTACATTACAACAGATACAGGACATAAAGACACCTCTCTATAGAGGACTACATTATAACAGATACAGGACATAAAGACACCTCTCTATAGAGGACTACATTACAACAACAGATACAGGACATAAAGACACCTCTCTATAGAGGACTACATTACAACAACAGATACAGGACATAATGACACCTCTCTATAGAGGACTACATTATAACAGATACAGGACATAAATACACCTCTCTATAGAGGACTACATTATAAGAGATACAGGACATAAAGACACCTCTCTATAGAGGACTACATTATAACAACAGATACAGGACATAAAGACAACTCTCTATAGAGGACTACATTACAACAACAGATACAGGACATAAAGACACCTCTCTATAGAGGACTACATTACAACAACAGATACAGGACATAAAGACACCTCTCTATAGAGGACTACATTACAACAGATACAGGACATAAAGACACCTCTCTATAGAGGACTACATTACAACAACAGATACAGGACATAAAGACACCTCTCTATAGAGGACTACATTACAACAACAGATACAGGACATAAAGACACCTCTCTATAGAGGACTACATTACAACAGATACAGGACATAAAGACACCTCTCTATAGAGGACTACATTACAACAGATACAGGACATAAAGACACCTCTCTATAGAGGACTACATTACAACAACAGATACAGGACATAAATACACCTCTCTATAGAGGACTACATTATAAGAGATACAGGACATAAAGACACCTCTCTATAGAGGACTACATTATAACAACAGATACAGGACATAAAGACACCTCTCTATAGAGGACTACATTACAACAACAGATACAGGACATAAAGACACCTCTCTATAGAGGACTACATTACAACAGATACAGGACATAAAGACACCTCTCTATAGAGGACTACATTACAACAGATACAGGACATAAAGACACCTCTCTATAGAGGACTACATTATAACAGATACAGGACATAAAGACACCTCTCTATAGAGGACTACATTACTACAACAGATACAGGACATAAAGACACCTCTCTATAGAGGACTACATTACAACAACAGATACAGGACATAATGACACCTCTCTATAGAGGACTACATTATAACAGATACAGGACATAAAGACACCTCTCTATAGAGGACTACATTATAACAACAGATACAGGACATAAAGACACCTCTCTATAGAGGACTACATTACAACAGATACAGGACATAAAGACACCTCTCTATAGAGGACTACATTACAACAGATACAGGACATAAAGACACCTCTCTATAGAGGACTACATTACAACAACAGATACAGGACATAAAGACACCTCTCTATAGAGGACTACATTATAACAACAGATACAGGACATAAAGACACCTCTCTATAGAGGACTACATTACAACAACAGATACAGGACATAAAGACACCTCTCTATAGAGGAATACATTACAACAGATACAGGACATAAAGACACCTCTCTATAGAGGACTACATTACAACAGATACAGGACATAAAGACACCTCTCTATAGAGGACTACATTACAACAACAGATACAGGACATAATGACAGCTCTCTATAGAGGCCTACATAACAACAACAGATACAGGACATAAAGACACCTCTCTATAGAGGACTACATTACAACAACAGATACAGGACATAATGACACCTCTCTATAGAGGACTACATTATAACAACAGATACAGGACATAAAGACACCTCTCTATAGAGGACTACATTATAACAACAGATATAGGACATAAAGACACCTCTCTATAGAGGACTACATTACAAAAGATACAGGACATAAATAACCCTCTCTATAGAGGACTACATTATAACAACAGATACAGGACATAAAGACACCTCTCTATAGAGGACTACATTACAACAGATACAGGACATAAAGACACCTATCTATAGAGGACTACATTACAACAACAGATACAGGACATAATGACAACTCTCTATAGAGGACTACATTACAACAACAGATACAGGACATAAATACACCTCTCTATAGAGGACTACATTACAACAGATACAGGACATAAAGACACCTCTCTATAGAGGACTACATTACAACAACAAATACAGGACATAAAGACACCTCTCTATAGAGGACTACATTACAACAACAGATACAGGACATAAAGACACCTCTCTAAAGAGGACTACATTATAACAGATACAGGACATAAAGACACCTCTCTATAGAGGACTACATTACAACAACAGATACAGGACATAAAGACACCTCTCTATAGAGGACTACATTACAACAGATACAGGACATAAAGACACCTCTCTATAGAGGACTACATTACAACAAAAGATACATGACATAAATACACCTCTCTATAGAGGACTACATTACAACAACAGATACAGGACATAATGACACCTCTCTATAGAGGACTACATTATAACAGATACAGGACATAAAGACACCTCTCTATAGAGGACTACATTACAACAACAGATACAGGACATAAAGACACCTCTCTATAGAGGACTACATTACAACAGATACAGGACATAAAGACACCTCTCTATAGAGGACTACATTACAACAAAAGATACAGGACATAAATACACCTCTCTATAGGACTACATTACAACAACAGATACAGGACATAATGACACCTCTCTATAGAGGACTACATTACAACAGATACAGGACATAAAGACACCTCTCTATAGAGGACTACATTACAACAAAAGATACAGGACATAAATACACCTCTCTATAGAGGACTACATTACAACAACAGATACAGGACATAAAGACACCTCTCTATAGAGGACTACATTATAACAGATACAGGACATGAAGACACCTCTCTATAGAGGACTACATTACAACAACAGATACAGGACATAAAGACACCTCTCTATAGAGGACTACATTACAACAACAGATACAGGACATAAAGACACCTCTCTATAGAGGACTACATTACAACAACAGATACAGGACATAAAGACTCTCTCTATAGAGGACTACATTACAACAGATACAGGACATAAAGACACCTCTCTATAGAGGACTAAATTACAACAACAGATACAGGACATAAAGACACCTCTCTATAGAGGACTACATTACAACAACAGATACAGGACATAAAGACACCTCTCTATAGAGGACTACATTACAACAGATACAGGACATAAAGACACCTCTCTATAGAGGACTAAATTACAACAACAGATACAGGACATAAAGACACCTCTCTATAGAGGACTACATTACAACAACAGATACAGGACATAAAGACACCTCTCTATAGAGGACTACATTACAACAACAGATACAGGACATAATGACACCTCTCTATAGAGGACTACATTATAACAGATACAGGACATAAAGACACCTCTCTATAGAGGACTACATTACAACAGATACAGGACATAAAGACGCCTCTCTATAGAGGACTACATTACAACAACAGATACAGGACATAAAGACACCTCTCTATAGAGGACTACATTACAACAACAGATACAGGACATAAAGACACCTCTCTATAGAGGACTACATTACAACAGATACAGGACATAAAGACACCTCTCTATAGAGGACTACATTACAACAGATACAGGACATAAAGACACCTCTCTATAGAGGACTACATTACAACAACAGATACAGGACATAAATACACCTCTCTATAGAGGACTACATTATAAGAGATACAGGACATAAAGACACCTCTCTATAGAGGACTACATTATAACAACAGATACAGGACATAAAGACACCTCTCTATAGAGGACTACATTACAACAGATACAGGACATAATGACACCTCTCTATAGAGGACTACATTATAACAACAGATACAGGACATAATGACACCTCTCTATAGAGGACTACATTACAACAACAGATACAGGACATAAAGACACCTCTCTATAGAGGACTACATTACAACAACAGATACAGGACATAAAGACACCTCTCTATAGAGGACTACATTACAACAGATACAGGACATAAAGACACCTCTCTATAGAGGACTACATTACAACAGATACAGGACATAAAGACACCTCTCTATAGAGGACTACATTACAACAGATACAGGACATAAAGACACCTCTCTATAGAGGACTACATTATAACAGATACAGGACATAAAGACACCTCTCTATAGAGGACTACATTATAACAGATACAGGACATAAAGACACCTCTCTATAGAGGACTACATTACAACAACAGATACAGGACATAATGACACCTCTCTATAGAGGACTACATTATAACAGATACAGGACATAAAGACAACTCTCTATAGAGGACTACATTATAACAACAGATACAGGACATAAAGACACCTCTCTATAGAGGACTACATTACAACAACAGATACAGGACATAATGACAGCTCTCTATAGCGGACTACATAACAACAACAGATACAGGACATAAAGACACCTCTCTATAGAGGACTACATTACAACAACAGATACAGGACATAATGACACCTCTCTATAGAGGACTACATTATAACAACAGATACAGGACATAAAGACACCTCTCTATAGAGGACTACATTATAACAACAGATACAGGACATAAAGACACCTCTCTATAGAGGACTACATTACAACAACAGATACAGGACATAAAGACACCTCTCTATAGAGGACTACATTACAACAGATACAGGACATAAATACACCTCTCTATAGAGGACTACATTACAACAGATACAGGACATAAAGACACCTCTCTATAGAGGACTACATTATAACAACAGATACAGGACATAAAGACACCTCTCTATAGAGGACTACATTACAACAACAGATACAGGACATAAAGACACCTCTCTATAGAGGACTACATTACAACAGATACAGGACATAAAGACACCTATCTATAGAGGACTACATTACAACAACAGATACAGGACATAATGACACCTCTCTATAGAGGACTACATTACAACAACAGATACAGGACATAAATACACCTCTCTATAGAGGACTACATTACAACAGATACAGGACATAAAGACACCTCTCTATAGAGGACTACATTACAACAAAAGATACAGGACATAAATACACCTCTCTATAGAGGACTACATTACAACAACAGATACAGGACATAAAGACACCTCTCTATAGAGGACTACATTACAACAACAGATACAGGACATAAAGACACCTCTCTATAGAGGACTACATTACAACAACAGATACAGGACATAAAGACACCTCTCTATAGAGGACTACATTACAACAACAGATACAGGACATAATGACACCTCTCTATAGAGGACTACATTATAACAGATACAGGACATAAAGACACCTCTCTATAGAGGACTACATTACAACAACAGATACAGGACATAAAGACACCTCTCTATAGAGGACTACATTACAACAACAGATACAGGACATAAAGACACCTCTCTATAGAGGACTACATTATAACAACAGATACAGGACATAAAGACACCTCTCTATAGAGGACTACATTACAACAGATACAGGACATAAAGACACCTCTCTATAGAGGACTACATTACAACAGATACAGGACATAAAGACACCTCTCTATAGAGGACTACATTACAACAACAGATACAGGACATAAAGACACCTCTCTATAGAGGACTACATTACAACAGATACAGGACATAAAGACGCCTCTCTATAGAGGACTACATTACAACAACAGATACAGGACATAAAGACACCTCTCTATAGAGGACTACATTACAACAACAGATACAGGACATAAAGACACCTCTCTATAGAGGACTACATTACAACAGATACAGGACATAAAGACACCTCTCTATAGAAGACTACATTACAACAGATACAGGACATAAAGACACCTCTCTATAGAGGACTACATTACAACAGATACAGGACATAAAGACACCTCTCTATAGAGGACTACATTACAACAACAGATACAGGACATAAATACACCTCTCTATAGAGGACTACATTACAACAACAGATACAGGACATAAATACACCTCTCTATAGAGGACTACATTATAAGAGATACAGGACATAAAGACACCTCTCTATAGAGGACTACATTACAACAACAGATACAGGACATAAATACACCTCTCTATAGAGGACTACATTATAAGAGATACAGGACATAAAGACACCTCTCTATAGAGGACTACATTATAACAACAGATACAGGACATAAAGACACCTCTCTATAGAGGACTACATTACAACAACAGATACAGGACATAAAGACACCTCTCTATAGAGGACTACATTACAACAACAGATACAGGACATAAAGACACCTCTCTATAGAGGACTACATTACAACAGATACAGGACATAAAGACACCTCTCTATAGAGGACTACATTACAACAGATACAGGACATAAAGACACCTCTCTATAGAGGACTACATTACAACAACAGATACAGGACATAAATACACCTCTCTATAGAGGACTACATTACAACAACAGATACAGGACATAAAGACACCTCTCTATAGAGGACTACATTATAACAGATACAGGACATAAAGACACCTCTCTATAGAGGACTACATTACAACAACAGATACAGGACATAATGACACCTCTCTATAGAGGACTACATTATAACAACAGATACAGGACATAAAGACACCTCTCTATAGAGGACTACATTATAACAACAGATACAGGACATAAAGACACCTCTCTATAGAGGACTACATTACAACAACAGATACAGGACATAAAGACACCTCTCTATAGAGGACTACATTATAACAGATACAGGACATAATGACACCTCTCTATAGAGGACTACATTACAACAGATACAGGACATAAAGACACCTCTCAATAGAGGACTGTAGCTCAGTTGGTAGAGCATGGTGTTTGCAACGCCAGGGTTGTGGGTTCGATTCCCACGGGGGGCCAGCACAGAAAAAATGAAATGTATGCATTCACTACTGTAAGTCGCTCTGGATAAGAGCGTCTGCTAAATGACTAAAATGTAAAAAAATGTAGGACATAAAGACACCTCTCTATAGAGGACTACATTACAACAACAGATACAGGACATAATGACACCTCTCTATAGAGGACTACATTACAACAGATACAGGACATAAAGACACCTCTCTATAGAGGACTACATTACAACAAAAGATACATGACATAAATACACCTCTCTATAGAGGACTACATTACAACAACAGATACAGGACATAATGACACCTCTCTATAGAGGACTACATTACAACAGATACAGGACATAAAGACACCTCTCTATAGAGGACTACATTACAACAAAAGATACAGGACATAAATACACCTCTCTATAGAGGACTACATTACAACAACAGATACAGGACATAATGACACCTCTCTATAGAGGACTACATTACAACAGATACAGGACATAAAGACACCTCTCTATAGAGGACTACATTACAACAACAGATACAGGACATAATGACACCTCTCTATAGAGGACTACATTATAACAAAAGATACAGGACATAAATACACCTCTCTATAGAGGACTACATTACAACAACAGATACAGGACATAAAGACACCTCTCTATAGAGGACTACATTACAACAGATACAGGACATAAAGACACCTCTCTATAGAGGACTACATTATAACAACAGATACAGGACATAAAGACACCTCTCTATAGAGGACTACATTACAACAACAGATACAGGACATAAAGACACCTCTCTATAGAGGACTACATTACAACAGATACAGGACATAAAGACACCTCTCTATAGAGGACTACATTACAACAACAGATACAGGACATAAAGACACCTCTCTATAGAGGACTACATTACAACAACAGATACAGGACATAAAGACACCTCTCTATAGAGGACTACATTACAACAACAGATACAGGACATAAAGACACCTCTCTAGAGAGGACTACATTACAACAACAGATACAGGACATAAAGACACCTCTCTATAGAGGACTACATTACAACAACAGATACAGGACATAATGACACCTCTCTATAGAGGACTACATTATAACAGATACAGGACATAAAGACACCTCTCTATAGAGGACTACATTACAACAGATACAGGACATAAAGACACCTCTCTATAGAGGACTACATTACAACAGATACAGGACATAAAGACACCTCTCTATAGAGGACTACATTACAACAACAGATACAGGACATAAAGACACCTCTCTATAGAGGACTACATTACAACAGATACAGGACATAAAGACGCCTCTCTATAGAGGACTACATTACAACAACAGATACAGGACATAAAGACACCTCTCT
>NW_025547353.1:27500-30000 GCF_905237065.1 Salmo salar
CTGTTCACACAAATGCCTCTGTAATTGTTAGGGTCAAATTTGTCTCCGTTCTTAAAGATTGGGGTTATGAGTCCTTGATTCCAGATGTCAGGGAAATAACCTACACTCAGGATCAAATTAAACAGTTTTAATATAGCCAATTGAAATTTTGCACTAGTGAGTTTGAGCATCTCATTTTGGATGCCATCAGGTCCGCATGCTTTTTTAAATTTGAGGGCCTGAAGTTTCTTATAGAGCTCCTGGTCAGTAATTGGGGAGTCCAATGGGTTTTGATTGTCCTTTATAGCTTTTTCTAATCCATTCAACTTCTCATGGATTTGGCGTTGTTCTGCGTTTGTGTCAATTTGAACGGTGTTGTAGAGTGTTTTGAAATGGGTCGTCCATACGTCACCATTTTGTATCGCTAATTCCTCTTGTTTAGATTTTTTTAGTTTTTTCCAATTTTGCCAAAAGTTGTTTGTGTTTATGGACTCCTCAATTAGTGTCAGCTGCTTGCTGTTGTACTGTGCTTTTTTGGTTCTGAGTGTACGTTTATAGAGTTTTAAAGTCTCACAGTAATGAAGGCGTAGTTCACCATTATTTGGGTCTCTGTGCTTTTGGTTGGATAGTGTTCTAAGGTTTTTCCTTATAATTTTACAATCTGCATCAAACCAGTTGTCATCTGCGATTTTTTAGTTTTGTTTTTTATCAATTTCAATTGTGCTTCTTTTGCCGTTTGCCTGAATATATAGTTGATGTTTCGTACTGCTAGATTGATGCCTTCTTTACTGTGAGTGAATGTGGTATCCAGAAAGTTATCTAAGAGTGTTTGGATATTTTGGTTCCAGGTTGCTTTCTGGTATTCTTCTGTGCTGTTTTGGGCCCATCTGTATGAATTTCTGATGTTGTACAGCTTACTGGGCTGTGAATGTGTGGTTGTTTCCATGTCTGTTCTTTTGAGGAACAACGTAATTTGGCTGTGATCAGACAGAGGTGTTAGTGGCTTGACAGTGAATGAGCTGAGAGAGAAAGGGTCCATGTCTGTGATCATATAGTCTACTGTACTGTGGCCAAGAGGTGAGCAGTAGGTGAATCTCCCCAAAGAGTCCCCCCGTAACCTACCATTGACAAAGTACAGACCCAGGCTTCTACAGAGCTGCAAAAGATCCCTTCCGTTTTTGTTGACGGTGCTGTCACTGTTGTTTCTATGGGGGAGATTAAGACAGTTAGAAACAGTATGGCCTGTAATAAAGCTGTCCCCTCGTGTGCTCGTTAGATCAGGTAGTGTTCCTGTGCGGCGCATTTGTGTCCCCACAGATGAGCACATTTCCCTGGGCCTGGAAATGGCACGTCTCTTCCTCAAGGGTGGGGAAGATCTCCTCTGAGTAATATGGGGATTCTGAGGGGGGGATATATATTGCACAAAGGAACACATCTTTTTCTGTCAGTACAAGTTCTTTTTTAGTTTTAACCAAATGTGGTATTTGCCAATTTTGAGGGGATCAATTAGATTTTGTAGTTC
Organism: Salmo salar; assembly: GCF_905237065.1. NCBI lineage: Eukaryota > Metazoa > Chordata > Actinopteri > Salmoniformes > Salmonidae > Salmo > Salmo salar. Next base: position 29,002 of record NW_025547353.1, read on the forward strand.
GGATTTGTACCAAATGATCAATCCTCCAGAGTCTCTGCCTCTATTGACAGAGCTGTGTTTCTGTGACGGCACAATGACCTCTCTGTAGCCTGTGGGACAGTGAGTGACAACGTCAGCCTTACACCATGTCTCCTGCAGAATGATGACATCAACATCTTTAAGATTTTTGTTGAACTCCAGTGCTAAACTCTTCAGACCAAAGGTTGATGAGTTTAGACCCTGGATGTTCCACATGCTAACTGATAGTGATTTCATGTTGCAAAAAGAAAGAATAGCAGTCAGAAACACAGTAACTATTAACTAATAAGTTGTTAAGAGTGAAATAAACAGGATATCAGCTAACATTTATTCTGTTATTCTGTTAAATATTCCTATTCATTGAACAAGTAAATTCTAGTACAATAGGTGTGTGTGTGTGTGTGAATGCGTCCGTGTGTGTTTAGTGCAGTTTAGTGCAGATGTATTGGAGGAGCTGTTTAATCTCACTTAATCCTACAGGGTTCTCCTGTCCTCTGACGACCTCCGCGTAGCTGCGCTGTTCCTGCTGTTGGGCCCTGTGAGGTGGAGGGGGCCAGGTCTGGGCCGTGGGACTTCCTCTCTGGTCGGGTAGGGGTGGTGGTCTGGTGCGGGATAATAGGCTGGGCCCGGTCTGGTCTGGCTAAGCCGATGGAAGTGGTGATGCTCTGGGGGTGGGTGGGGCCTGTGGGGTGCACTGGGTCTGGTGTGGCGTTGAAGGGGCCTGGGGCTCCTTGGTGGTGCAGTGGTCTGGTAGGGGTCTCTGGGTGGTCCTCTGTCCAGTACAGCATGGGGTGTTTGTCTACCAAGTGCCACGTCCTTTAGAGACTTGGCAAACATCCCTACTGTCTGCTTCCTCAGGTGGGAGTGGTCGTGTAGATGCTCTGGGGTGATTGTTGGGTGGTGAGCAACGTGTACGTTCGGGAGTAGGCCACACCCTCTGGTGATGTCGGCGTTGACTTTCTGAATAGTACGGGGATGAAA
>NW_025547354.1:2500-27500 GCF_905237065.1 Salmo salar
GAATAACCCACCCAAACACACATCCATGTGGAATAACCCACCCAAACACACATCCATGTAGAATAACCCACCCAAACACACATCCATGTAGAATAACCCACCCAAACACACATCCATACGGAATAACCCACCCAAACACACATCCATGTGGAATAACCCACCCAAACACACATCCATGTAGAATAACCCACCCAAACACACATCCATGTAGAATAACCCACCCAAACACACATCCATGTGGAATAACCCACCCAAACACACATCCATGTGGAATAACCCACCCAAACACACATCCATGTAGAATAACCCACCCAAACACACATCCATGTGGAATAACCCACCCAAACACACATCCATCCGGAATAACCCACCCAAACACACATCCATCTGGAATAACCCACCCAAACACACATCCATGCAGAATAACCCACCCAAACACACATCCATGTAGAGTAACCCACCCAAACACAAATCCATGTAGAATAACCCACCCAAACACACATCCATGTGGAATAACCCACCCAAACACACATCCATGTAGAATAACCCACCCAAACACACATCCATCCAGAAAAACCCACCCAAACACACATCCATCCAGAATAACCCACCAAAACACACATCCATGTAGAATAACCCACCCAAACACACATCCATACGGAATAACCCACCCAAACACACATCCATGTGGAATAACCCACCCAAACACACATCCATGTGGAATAACCCACCCAAACACACATCCATGTAGAATAACCCACCCAAACACACATCCATGTAGAATAACCCACCCAAACACACATCCATACGGAATAACCCACCCAAACACACATCCATGTGGAATAACCCACCCAAACACACATCCATGTAGAATAACCCACCCAAACACACATCCATGTAGAATAACCCACCCAAACACACATCCATGTGGAATAACCCACCCAAACACACATCCATGTGGAATAACCCACCCAAACACACATCCATGTAGAATAACCCACCCAAACACACATCCATCCGGAATAACCCACCCAAACACACATCCATCCGGAATAACCCACCCAAACACACATCCATCTGGAATAACCCACCCAAACACACATCCATGCAGAATAACCCACCCAAACACACATCCATGTAGAGTAACCCACCCAAACACAAATCCATGTAGAATAACCCACCCAAACACACATCCATGTGGAATAACCCACCCAAACACACATCCATGTAGAATAACCCACCCAAACACACATCCATGTAGAATAACCCACCCAAACACACATCCATACGGAATAACCCACCCAAACACACATCCATGTGGAATAACCCACCCAAACACACATCCATGTAGAATAACCCACCCAAACACACATCCATGTAGAATAACCCACCCAAACACACATCCATGTGGAATAACCCACCCAAACACACATCCATGTGGAATAACCCACCCAAACACACATCCATGTAGAATAACCCACCCAAACACACATCCATGTGGAATAACCCACCCAAACACACATCCATCCGGAATAACCCACCCAAACACACATCCATCTGGAATAACCCACCCAAACACACATCCATGCAGAATAACCCACCCAAACACACATCCATGTAGAGTAACCCACCCAAACACAAATCCATGTAGAATAACCCACCCAAACACACATACATGTGGAATAACCCACCCAAACACACATCCATGTAGAATAACCCACCCAAACACACATCCATGTGGAATAACCCACCCAAACACACATCCATGCAGAATAACCCTCCCAAACACACATCCATGTAGAATAACCCACCCAAACACACATCCATGTAGAATAACCCACCCAAACACACATCCATGTGGAATAACCCACCCAAACACACATCCATCCGGAATAACCCACCCAAACACACATCCATGTGGAATAACCCACCCAAACACACATCCATCCGGAATAACCCACCCAAACACACATCCATGTGGAATAACCCACCCAAACACACATCCATGTGGAATAACCCACCCAAACACACATCCATCCATAATAACCCACCCAAACACACATCCATCCAGAATAACCCACCCAAACACACATCCATGTGGAATAACCCACCCAAACACACATCCATGTAGAATAACCCACCCAAACACACATCCATGTAGAATAACCCACCCAAACACACATCCATGTGGAATAACCCACCCAAACACACATCCATGTGGAATAACCCACCCAAACACACATCCATGTAGAATAACCCACCCAAACACACATCCATGTGGAATAACCCACCCAAACACACATCCATCCGGAATAACCCACCCAAACACAAATCCATCTGGAATAACCCACCCAAACACACATCCATGCAGAATAACCCACCCAAACACACATCCATGTAGAGTAACCCACCCAAACACAAATCCATGTAGAATAACCCACCCAAACACACATCCATGTGGAATAACCCACCCAAACACACATCCATGTAGAATAACCCACCCAAACACACATCCATGTAGAATAACCCACCCAAACACACATCCATACGGAATAACCCACCCAAACACACATCCATCCGGAATAACCCACCCAAACACACATCCATCTGGAATAACCCACCCAAACACACATCCATGCAGAATAACCCACCCAAACACACATCCATGTGGAATAACCCACCCAAACACACATCCATGTAGAATAACCCACCCAAACACACATCCATCCAGAAAAACCCACCCAAACACACATCCATCCAGAATAACCCACCAAAACACACATCCATGTAGAATAACCCACCCAAACACACATCCATACGGAATAACCCACCCAAACACACATCCATGTGGAATAACCCACCCAAACACACATCCATGTGGAATAACCCACCCAAACACACATCCATGTAGAATAACCCACCCAAACACACATCCATGTAGAATAACCCACCCAAACACACATCCATACGGAATAACCCACCCAAACACACATCCATGTGGAATAACCCACCCAAACACACATCCATGTAGAATAACCCACCCAAACACACATCCATGTAGAATAACCCACCCAAACACACATCCATGTGGAATAACCCACCCAAACACACATCCATGTGGAATAACCCACCCAAACACACATCCATGTAGAATAACCCACCCAAACACACATCCATCCGGAATAACCCACCCAAACACACATCCATCCGGAATAACCCACCCAAACACACATCCATCTGGAATAACCCACCCAAACACACATCCATGCAGAATAACCCACCCAAACACACATCCATGTAGAGTAACCCACCCAAACACAAATCCATGTAGAATAACCCACCCAAACACACATCCATGTGGAATAACCCACCCAAACACACATCCATGTAGAATAACCCACCCAAACACACATCCATGTAGAATAACCCACCCAAACACACATCCATACGGAATAACCCACCCAAACACACATCCATGTGGAATAACCCACCCAAACACACATCCATGTAGAATAACCCACCCAAACACACATCCATGTAGAATAACCCACCCAAACACACATCCATGTGGAATAACCCACCCAAACACACATCCATGTGGAATAACCCACCCAAACACACATCCATGTAGAATAACCCACCCAAACACACATCCATGTGGAATAACCCACCCAAACACACATCCATCCGGAATAACCCACCCAAACACACATCCATCTGGAATAACCCACCCAAACACACATCCATGCAGAATAACCCACCCAAACACACATCCATGTAGAGTAACCCACCCAAACACAAATCCATGTAGAATAACCCACCCAAACACACATCCATGTGGAATAACCCACCCAAACACACATCCATGTAGAATAACCCACCCAAACACACATCCATGTGGAATAACCCACCCAAACACACATCCATGCAGAATAACCCTCCCAAACACACATCCATGTAGAATAACCCACCCAAACACACATCCATGTAGAATAACCCACCCAAACACACATCCATGTGGAATAACCCACCCAAACACACATCCATCCGGAATAACCCACCCAAACACACATCCATGTGGAATAACCCACCCAAACACACATCCATCCGGAATAACCCACCCAAACACACATCCATGTGGAATAACCCACCCAAACACACATCCATGTGGAATAACCCACCCAAACACACATCCATCCATAATAACCCACCCAAACACACATCCATCCAGAATAACCCACCCAAACACACATCCATGTGGAATAACCCACCCAAACACACATCCATGTAGAATAACCCACCCAAACACACATCCATGTGGAATAACCCACCCAAACACACATCCATGTAGAATAACCCACCCAAACACACATCCATGTGGAATAACCCACCCAAACACACATCCATGTGGAATAACCCACCCAAACACACATCCATCCGGAATAACCCACCCAAACACACATCCATCTGGAATAACCCACCCAAACACACATCCATCCGGAATAACCCACCCAAACACACATCCATCCGGAATAACCCACCCAAACACACATCCATGTGGAATAACCCACCCAAACACACATCCATGTGGAATAACCCACCCAAACACACATCCATGTGGAATAACCCACCCAAACACACATCCATGTGGAATAACCCACCCAAACACACATCCATGTGGAATAACCCACCCAAACACACATCCATGTGGAATAACCCACCCAAACACACATCCATGTGGAATAACCCACTCAAACACACATCCATCCAGAATAACCCACCCAAACACACATCCATGTAGAATAACCCACCCAAACCCACATCCATGTGGAATAACCCACTCAAACACACATTCATGTAGAATAACCCACCCAAACACACATCCATGCAGAATAACCCACAAACATGACAACATTAGGTCACATGGTCAGGAAGGGAACATGACAACATTAGGTCACATGGTCAGGAAGGGAACATGACAACATTAGGTCACATGATCAGGAAGGGAACATGACAACATTAGGTCACATGGTCAGGAAGAGAACATGACAACATTAGTCTGGGTCACATGGTCAGGAAGGGAACATGACAACATTAGGTCACATGGTCAGGAAGGGAACATGACAACATTAGTCTGGGTCACATGGTCAGGAAGGGAACATGACAACATTAGGTCACATGGTCAGGAAGAGATAGAGGGATGTAGTGAAAGTAGATACCTTGACATCTTCTTCATGTAGAGAGGATGAGCGAGGCTAGAGAGCGAGAGAGAGAGACAGAGAGAGACAGAGAGAGAGACAGAGAGAGAGAGAGAGAGAGAGAGAGAGAGAGAGAGAGAGAGAGAGAGAGAGAGAGAGAGAGAGAGAGAGAGAGAGAGAGAGAGAGAGAGAGACAGAGAGAGATTTACTAGGCACACAGTATAGATGAAACAATCACAAACAATTGTCAGGGTTGAGCTCAGTGCAGGAACAACTGTTGAACATCTGAGCCTGTGGTGAAGGGTGGAGAGAGAGAGTGTGTGTGCGTGTGCGTGTGCGTGCGTGCGTGCGTGCGTGTGTGTGTGTGTGTACCACACATCTGTTGCTAAGGGGTAATGATATTAGGGACAGTATAGGATGAATCACAATAATTGTTTGCTTGCCGTAAAAAAATGTATTTCCTCGTTATAGGTACCCATCCTTCGTAGTTAATTGTGGAAATAAATTACGATATGCAGTAATTGTTTGTATATATTTGTTGAATAACTGTGTCCAGTATAATGGAAAGGAATCTGCTTCTGTCCTGTAGGTGGCGCTGTCTGCTCTTTATAAAGGACGGGTCCCAATCTCTCAGAGGCCCTGGGATACAGGGGTGGTCTGTTTCTGTCCTGTAGGTGGCGCTGTCTGCTCTTTATAAAGGACGGGTCCCAATCTCTCAGAGGCCCTGGGATACAGGTGTGGTCTGCCAGTCACTGGGACGACCTGGGATACAGGGGGTGGTCTGCCAGTCACTGGGACGACCTGGGATACAGGGGGTGGTCTGCCAGTCACTGGGACGACCTGGGTTACAGGGGTGGTCTGCCAGTCACTGGGACGACCTGGGATACAGGGGGTGGTCTGCCAGTCACTGGGACGACCTGGGATACAGGGGGTGGTCTGCCAGTCACTGGGACGACCTGGGATACAGGGGGTGGTCTGCCAGTCACTGGGACGACCTGGGATACAGGGGGTGGTCTGCCAGTCACTGGGACGACCTGGGATACAGGGGTGGTCTGCCAGTCACTGGGACGACCTGGGATACAGGTGTGGTCTGCCAGTCACTGGGACGACCTGGGATACAGGGGGTGGTCTGCCAGTCACTGGGACGACCTGGGATACAGGGGGTGGTCTGCCAGTCACTGGGACGACCTGGGATACAGGGGTGGTCTGCCAGTCACTGGGACGACCTGGGTTACAGGGGTGGTCTGCCAGTCACTGGGACGACCTGGGATACAGGGGGTGGTCTGCCAGTCACTGGGACGACCTGGGATACAGGGGGGTGGTCTGCCAGTCACTGGGACGACCTGGGATACAGGGGTGGTCTGCCAGTCACTGGGACGACCTGGGATACAGGGGTGGTCTGCCAGTCACTGGGACGACCTGGGATACAGGTGTGGTCTGCCAGTCACTGGGACGACCTGGGATACAGGGGGTGGTCTGCCAGTCACTGGGACGACCTGGGATACAGGGGTGGTCTGCCAGTCACTGGGACGACCTGGGATACAGGGGTGGTCTGCCAGTCACTGGGACGACCTGGGATACAGGGGGTGGTCTGCCAGTCACTGGGACGACCTGGGTTACAGGGGGTGGTCTGCCAGTCACTGGGACGACCTGGGATACAGGGGGTGGTCTGCCAGTCACTGGGACGACCTGGGTTACAGGGGGTGGTCTGCCAGTCACTGGGACGACCTGGGATACAGGGGGTGGTCTGCCAGTCACTGGGACGACCTGGGATACAGGGGTGGTCTGCCAGTCACTGGGACGACCTGGGATACAGGGGGTGGTCTGCCAGTCACTGGGACGACCTGGGATACAGGGGTGGTCTGCCAGTCACTGGGACGACCTGGGATACAGGGGGTGGTCTGCCAGGCACTGGGACGACCTGGGAATAAGGGGGGGGTCTGCCAGTCACTGGGACGACCTGGGATACAGGGGGTGGTCTGCCAGTCACTGGGACGACCTGGGATACAGGGGTGGTCTGATGGGAGGGGTTGAGTGGAGCTGAAGGATGGGACTGGATGGAGCTGAAGGATGGGACTGGATGGTGTTCAGAGATAGATGGGAGGGGTTGAGGGGAGCTGAAGGATGGGACTGGATGGTGTTCAGAGATAGATGGGAGGGGTTGAGGGGAGCTGAAGGATGGGACTGGATGGAGCTGAAGGATGGGACTGGATGGTGTTAGGAGATAGATGGGAGGGGTTGAGGGGAGCTGAAGGATGGGACTGGATGGTGTTCAGAGATAGATGGGAGGGGTTGAGGGGAGCTGAAGGATGGGACTGGATGGAGCTGAAGGATGGGACTGGATGGAGCTGAAGGATGGGACTGGATGGAGCTGAAGGATGGGACTGGATGGTGGTCAGAGATAGATGGGAGGGGTTGAGTGGAGCTGAAGGATGGGACTGGATGGTGGTCAGAGATAGATGGGAGGGGTTGAGGGGAGCTGAAGGATGGGACTGGATGGAGCTGAAGGATGGGACTGGATGGAGCTGAAGGATGGGACTGGATGGTGTTCAGAGATAGATGGGAGGGGTTGAGGGGAGCTGAAGGATGGGACTGGATGGAGCTGAAGGATGGGACTGGATGGAGCTGAAGGATGGGACTGGATGGTGTTCAGAGATAGATGGGAGGGGTTGAGGGGAGCTGAAGGATGGGACTGGATGGTGTTCAGAGATAGATGGGAGGGGTTGAGTGGAGCTGAAGGATGGGACTGGATGGAGCTGAAGGATGGGACTGGATGGTGGTCAGAGATAGATGGGAGGGGTTGAGTGGAGCTGAAGGATGGGACTGGATGGTGGTCAGAGATAGATGGGAGGGGTTGAGGGGAGCTGAAGGATGGGACTGGATGGAGCTGAAGGATGGGACTGGATGGAGCTGAAGGATGGGACTGGATGGTGTTCAGAGATAGATGGGAGGGGTTGAGGGGAGCTGAAGGATGGGACTGGATGGTGTTCAGAGATAGATGGGAGGGGTTGAGTGGAGCTGAAGGATGGGACTGGATGGAGCTGAAGGATGGGACTGGATGGTGTTCAGAGAGATGGGAGGGGTTGGATGGAGCTGAAGGATGGGACTGGATGGAGCTGAAGGATGGGACTGGATGGTGTTAGGAGATAGATGGGAGGGGTTGAGTGGAGCTGAAGGACGGGACTGGATGGTGTTCAGAGATAGATGGTAGGGATTGAGGGTAGCTGAAGGATGGGACTGGATGGTGTTAGGAGATAGATGGGAGGGGTTGAGGGGAGCTGAAGGATGGGACTGGATGGAGCTGAAGGATGGGACTGGATGGTGTTAGGAGATAGATGGGAGGGGTTGAGGGTAGCTGAAGGATGGGACTGGATGGTGTTCAGAGATAGATGGGAGGGGTTGAGGGGAGCTGAAGGATGGGACTGGATGGAGCTGAAGGATGGGACTGGATGGTGTTAGGAGATAGATGGGAGGGGTTGAGTGGAGCTGAAGGACGGGACTGGATGGTGTTCAGAGATAGATGGTAGGGATTGAGGGTAGCTGAAGGATGGAACTGGATGGTGTTAGGAGATAGATGGGAGGGGTTGAGGGGAGCTGAAGGATGGGACTGGATGGAGCTGAAGGATGGGACTGGATGGTGTTCAGAGATAGATGGGAGGGGTTGAGGGGAGCTGAAGGATGGGACTGGATGGAGCTGAAGGATGGGACTGGATGGAGCTGAAGGATGGGACTGGATGGAGCTGAAGGATGGGACTGGATGGAGCTGAAGGATGGGACTGGATGGAGCTGAAGGATGGGACTGGATGGTGTTAGGAGATAGATGGGAGGGGTTGAGGGGAGCTGAAGGACGGGACTATAAATAATATAATAACTAATATAAAATATACTGTGTCTGTGAAATGTATATAGTCTGTATAAACTGGAAGTAAAAGCCTAAGAGTTGTTGTCTATTAGTTTACTACAATTAGGGGAAGGATGGGAGGGTTAGGGGACAATAATAAAGAAGGAAAATATAATAAAACAAATAAATAATATATATATATATTTACCAAAAAATATATGGGAGATTGGAAATTATGCAGATAATTACATTGATAGAAGCCAAAATCGACTAAATTAAAGCTGATCAATATTAAAGCCCCTCCCCCCCAGTGTTGTGATTGGGTGACAGGGAGGGCGGGACTTACAAAGTAGCAGCTGTTGATGAATCCAGGAAGTTTGGAGCGGAGTGGGAGGGGCTCCACAGAGCTGTCACACCCAGGACACACTACTATACACACTTCACCCTGGGAGCACAATACACACACACACACAGACACACAGACACACACACACACACACACACACACACACACACACACACACACACACACACACACACACACACACACACAGACAGATAGACACACACACACACAGACACACACACACACATACACAGACAGATAGACACACACACACAGACAGATAGACAGACACACAGACAGATAGACACACACACACACACAGACAGATCAGCATGGAAGTGTGACTGCCAGGTGATCCAACCCTGGGTCTACTGCACTGCAAAAAGACCACTGAGCTAAAGGCAAGTCTGATGAAAAACAGCTTCTATCTCAAGGCCATCAGACTGTTAAAACAGCCATCACTGAACACAGACTGGCTGCTGCCAACCTACAGACCATCAGACTGTTAAAACAGCCATCACTGAACACAGACTGGCTGCTGCCAACCTACAGACCATCAGACCGTTAAAACAGCCATCACTGAACACAGACTGGCTGCTGCCAACCTCAAGACCATCAGACTGTTAAAACAGCCATCACTGAACACAGACTGGCTGCCGCCAACCTACAGACTCAAATCTCTGGCCACTTTAATACATGTAATAAATGGACGTAATAAATGTATCACTAGTCACTTTATATAATGCCACTTTATTTAATGTTTAAATATCCTACATTATTAATCTCATATGTATTATACTGTATTCTATACCATCTACTGCATCTTGCCTATGCCGTTCGGCCATCGCTCATCCATATATTTATATGTACATATTCTTATTCATTCCTTTACACTTGTGTGTATAAGGTAATTTTAGTCATTTAGCAGACGCTCTTATCCAGAGCGACTTACAGTAGTGAATGCATACATTTCATACATATATTTATATGTAGTTGTTGTGGAATTGGTAGATCACTTGTTAGATATTACTGCACGGTCGGAACTAGAAGCACAAGCAATTAGCTACACTCGCATTAACACCTGCTAACCATGTGACCATTAACATCTGTTAACCATGTGACCAATAACATCTGTTAACCATGTGACCAATAACATCTGCTAACCATGTGACCATGTGACCAATAACATCTGCTAACCATGTGACCATGTGACCAATAACATCTGTTAACCATGTGACCATGTGATCAATAACATCTGTTAACCATGTGACCAATAACACCTGCTAACCATGTGACCAATAACATCTGCTAACCATGTGACCAATAACATCTGCTAACCATGTGACCAATAACATCTGCTAACCATGTGACCATTAACATCTGCTAACCATGTGACCAATAACATCTGCTAACCATGTGACCAATAACACCTGCTAACCATGTGACCAATAACATCTGCTAACCATGTGACCATGTGATCAATAACATCTGTTAACCATGTGACCAATAACATCTGTTAACCATGTGACCAATAACATCTGCTAACCATGTGACCAATAACATCTGCTGACCATGTGACCAATAACATTTGCTAACCATGTGACCAATAACATCTGCTGACCATGTGACCAATAACATTTGCTAACCATGTGACCAATAACACCTGCTAACCATGTGACCAATAACATTTGCTAACCATGTGACCAATAACATCTGCTAACCATGTGACCAATAACATCTGCTGACCATGTGACCAATAACATCAGCTAACCATGTGACCAATAACACCTGCTAACCATGTGACCAATAACATCTGCTAACCATGTGACCAATAACATCTGTTAACCATGTGACCAATAACATCTGTTAACCATGTGACCATGTGACCAGTAACATCTGTTAACCATGTGACCATGTGACCAATAACATCTGCTAACCATGTGACCATGTGACCATGTGACCAATAACATCTGTTAACCATGTGACCAATAACATCTGTTAACCATGTGACCATGTGACCAATAACATCTGTTAACCATGTGACCAATAACATCTGTTAACCATGTGACCATGTGACCAATAACATCTGCTAACCATGTGACCAATAACATCTGTTAACCATGTGACCAATAACATCTGCTAACCATGTGACCAATAACATCTGTTAACCATGTGACCAATAACATCTGCTAACCATGTGACCATGTGACCAATAACATCTGCTAACCATTTGACCATGTGACCATTAACATCTGCTAACCATGTGACCATGTGACCAATAACATCTGCTAACCATGTGACCAATAACATCTGTTAACCATGTGACCAATAACATCTGTTAACCATGTGACCATGTGACCAATAACATCTGTTAACCATGTGACCATGTGACCAATAACATCTGTTAACCATGTGACCAATAACATCTGTTAACCATGTGACCATGTGACCAATAACATCTGCTAACCATGTGACCAATAACATCTGCTAACCATGTGACCAATAACATCTGCTAACCATGTGACCAATAACATCTGCTAACCATGTGACCATGTGACCAATAACATCTGTTAACCATGTGACCATGTGACCAATAACATCTGTTAACCATGTGACCAATAACATCTGCTAACCATGTGACCATGTGACCAATAACATCTGCTAACCATGTGACCATGTGACCAATAACATCTGTTAACCATGTGACCAATAACATCTGTTAACCATGTGACCATGTGACCAATAACATCTGTTAACCATGTGACCATGTGACCAATAACATCTGCTAACCATGTGACCATGTGACCAATAACATCTGTTAACCATGTGACCAATAACATCTGTTAACCATGTGACCATGTGACCAATAACATCTGTTAACCATGTGACCAATAACATCTGTTAACCATGTGACCATGTGACCAATAACATCTGCTAACCATGTGACCATGTGACCAATAACATCTGTTAACCATGTGACCAATAACATCTGTTAACCATGTGACCATGTGACCAATAACATCTGTTAACCATGTGACCATGTGACCAATAACATCTGTTAACCATGTGACCATGTGACCAATAACATCTGTTAACCATGTGACCAATAACATCTGCTAACCATGTGACCATGTGACCAATAACATCTGCTAACCATGTGACCATGTGACCAATAACATCTGTTAACCATGTGACCAATAACATCTGTTAACCATGTGACCATGTGACCAATAACATCTGTTAACCATGTGACCAATAACATCTGTTAACCATGTGACCAATAACATCTGTTAACCATGTGACCATGTGACCAATAACATCTGTTAACCATGTGACCATGTGACCAATAACATCTGTTAACCATGTGACCAATAACATCTGTTAACCATGTGACCATGTGACCAATAACATCTGTTAACCATGTGACCATGTGACCAATAACATCTGCTAACCATGTGACCATGTGACCAATAAAATCTGTTAACCATGTGACCATGTGACCAATAACATCTGTTAACCATGTGACCAATAACATCTGTTAACCATGTGACCAATAACATCTGTTAACCATGTGACCATGTGACCAATAACATCTGTTAACCATGTGACCAATAACATCTGTTAACCATGTGACCAATAACATCTGTTAACCATGTGACCATGTGACCAATAACATCTGTTAACCATGTGACCAATAACATCTGTTAACCATGTGACCATGTGACCAATAACATCTGTTAACCATGTGACCATGTGACCAATAACATCTGTTAACCATGTGACCATGTGACCAATAACATCTGCTAATTTCACTGTAGAAAATACGTGGCTTTTATTTATTCAAATGTCATCGTCTGGGATCCAATTATTATTTGGATAATAAATAAATAAAATATATAATTCTAGGTGTTTTACCTGGTGGTCTGGTGCTGGGAAGGCTGAGGTGGTGTTCCCCAGGCGAGAGCCCTCCTGTCTGGTGAGAGGGTCTCTGGGCGCTGGCCTCTCCCACTGTGTAGCTCCACTAGGGATATGCCAGTAGTAGATATCAGCCTCGTCTGTAATCCTCTTCCATCCTGGAGGAAGCTGCCCTTCTGTCTGCCAGCCCTGATCACTCCAGGTATCTGAGACATACATACGTACATATTACCTCAATTACCTCGACACCGGTACCCCCTGTATATAGCCTCCACATTGACTCTGTACCGGTACCCCCTGTATATAGCCTCCACATTGACTCTGTACCAGTACCCCCTGTATATAGCCTCCACATTGACTCTGTACCGGTACCCCCTGTATATAGCCTCCACATTGACTCTGTACCGGTACCCCTGTATATAGCCTCCACATTGACTCTGTACCGGTACCCCCTGTATATAGCCTCCACATTGACTCTGTACCGGTACCCCCTGTATATAGCCTCCACATTGACTCTGTACCGGTACCCCTGTATATAGCCTCCACATTGACTCTGTACCGGTACCCCCTGTATATAGCCTCCACATTGACTCTGTACCGGTACCCCCTGTATATAGCCTCCACATTGACTCTGTACCGGTACCCCCTGTATATAGCCTCCACATTGACTCTGTACCGGTACCCCCTGTATATAGCCTCCACATTGACTCTGTACCGGTACCCCCTGTATATAGCCTCCACATTGACTCTGTACCGGTACCCCCTGTATATAGCCTCCACATTGACTCTGTACCAGTACCCCCTGTATATAGCCTCCACATTGACTCTGTACCGGTACCCCCCTGTATATAGCCTCCACATTGACTCTGTACCGGTGCCCCCTGTATATAGCCTCCACATTGACTCTGTATCGGTACCCCCCCTGTATATAGCCTCCACATTGACTCTGTACCGGTACCCCTGTATATAGCCTCCACATTGACTCTGTACCGGTACCCCCTGTATATAGCCTCCACATTGACTCTGTACCGGTACCCCCTGTATATAGCCTCCACATTGACTCTGTACCGGTACCCCTGTATATAGCCTCCACATTGACTCTGTACCGGTACCCCCTGTATATAGCCTCCACATTGACTCTGTACCGGTACCCCCTGTATATAGCCTCCACATTGACTCTGTACCGGTACCCCTGTATATAGCCTCCACATTGACTCTGTACCGGTACCCCCTGTATATAGCCTCCACATTGACTCTGTCCCGGTACCCCCTGTAATTAGCCTCCACATTGACTCTGTACCGGTACCCCCTGTATATAGCCTCCACATTGACTCTGTACCGGTACCCCCTGTATATAGCCTCCACATTGACTCTGTACCGGTACCCCCTGTATATAGCCTCCACATTGACTCTGTACCGGTACCCCCTGTATATAGCCTCCACATTGACTCTGTACCGGTACCCCCTGTATATAGCCTCCACATTGACTCTGTACCGGTGCCCCCTGTATATAGCCTCCACATTGACTCTGTATCGGTACCCCCCTGTATATAGCCTCCACATTGACTCTGTACCGGTACCCCTGTATATAGCCTCCACATTGACTCTGTACCGGTACCCCCTGTATATAGCCTCCACATTGACTCTGTACCGGTACCCCCTGTATATAGCCTCCACATTGACTCTGTACCGGTACCCCCTGTATATAGCCTCCACATTGACTCTGTACCGGTACCCCCTGTATATAGCCTCCACATTGACTCTGTACCGGTACCCCCTGTATATAGCCTCCACATTGACTCTGTACCGGTACCCCCCTGTATACAGCCTCCACATTGACTCTGTACCGGTGCCCCCTGTATATAGCCTCCACATTGACTCTGTATCGGTACCCCCTGTATATAGCCTCCACATTGACTCTGTACCGGTACCCCTGTATATAGCCTCCACATTGACTCTGTACCGGTACCCCCTGTATATAGCCTCCACATTGACTCTGTACCGGTACCCCCTGTATATAGCCTCCACATTGACTCTGTACCGGTACCCCTGTATATAGCCTCCACATTGACTCTGTACTGGTACCCCCTGTATATAGCCTCCACATTGACTCTGTACCGGTACCCCCCTGTATATAGCCTCCACATTGACTCTGTACCGGTACCCCCTGTATATAGCCTCCACATTGACTCTGTACCGGTACCCCCTGTATATAGCCTCCACATTGACTCTGTCCCGGTACCCCCTGTAATTAGCCTCCACATTGACTCTGTACCGGTACCCCCTGTATATAGCCTCCACATTGACTCTGTACCGGTACCCCCTGTATATAGCCTCCACATTGACTCTGTACCGGTACCCCCTGTATATAGCCTCCACATTGACTCTGTACCGGTACCCCCTGTATATAGCCTCCACATTGACTCTGTACCGGTACCCCTGTATATAGCCTCCACATTGACTCTGTACCGTAATACCCTGTATATAGCCTCCACATTGACTCTGTACCGGTACCCCCTGTATATAGCCTCCACATTGACTCTGTACCGGTACCCCCTGTATATAGCCTCCACATTGACTCTGTACCCCCTGTATATAGCCTCCACATTGACTCTGTACCGGTACCCCCTGTATATAGCCTCCACATTGACTCTGTACCCCCTGTATATAGCCTCCACATTGACTCTGTACCGGTACCCCCTGTATATAGCCTCCACATTGACTCTGTACCGGTACCCCCTGTATATAGCCTCCACATTGACTCTGTACCGGTACCCCCTGTATATAGCCTCCACATTGACTCTGTACCGTAATACCCTGTATATAGCCTCCACATTGACTCTGTACCGGTACCCCCCTGTATATAGCCTCCACATTGACTCTGTACCGTAACACCCTGTATATAGCCTCCACATTGACTCTGTACCGTAACACCCTGTATATAGCCTCCACATTGACTCTGTACCGTAACACCCTGTATATAGCCTCCACATTGACTCTGTACCGTAACACCCTGTATATAGCCTCCACATTGACTCTGTACCCCCTGTAATTAGCCTCCACATTGACTCTGTACCGGTACCCCCTGTATATAGCCTCCACATTGACTCTGTACCGGTACCCCCCTGTATATAGCCTCCACATTGACTCTGTACCGGTACCCCCTGTATATAGCCTCCACATTGACTCTGTACCGGTACACCCCTGTATATAGCCTCCACATTGACTCTGTACCAGTACCCCCCTGTATATAGCCTCCACATTGACTCTGTACCGGTACCTCCTGTATATAGCCTCCACATTGACTCTGTACCGGTACCCCCTGTATATAGCCTCCACATTGACTCTGTACCGGTACCCCCTGTATATAGCCTCCACATTGACTCTGTACCGGTACCCCCTGTATATAGCCTCCACATTGACTCTGTACCGGTACCCCCTGTATATAGTCTCCACATCGACTCTGTACCGGTACCCCCTGTATATAGCCTCCACATTGACTCTGTACCGGTACCCCCTGTATATAGCCTCAACATTGACTCTGTACCGTAATACCCTGTATATAGCCTCCACATTGACTCTGTACTGGTACCCCCTGTATATAGCCTCCACATTGACTCTGTACCGGTACCCCCTGTATATAGCCTCCACATTGACTCTGTACCGGTACACCCTGTATATAGCCTCCACATTGACTCTGTACCGGTACCCCCTGTATATAGCCTCCACATTGACTCTGTACCGTAATACCCTGTATATAGCCTCCACATTGACTCTGTACCGTAATACCCTGTATATAGCCTCCACATTGACTCTGTACCGGTACCCCCTGTATATAGCCTCCACATTGACTCTGTACCGGTACCCCCTGTATATAGCCTCCACATTGACTCTGTACCGGTACCCCCTGTATATAGCCTCCACATTGACTCTGTACCGGTACCCCCTGTATATAGCCTCCACATTGACTCTGTACCGGTACCCCCTGTATATAGCCTCCACATTGACTCTATACCGTAACACCCTGTATATAGCCTCCACATTGACTCTATACCGTAACACCCTGTATATAGCCTCCACATTGACTCTGTACCGGTACCCCCTGTATATAGCCTCCACATTGACTCTGTACCGGTACCCCCTGTATATAGCCTCCACATTGACTCTGTACCGGTACCCCCTGTATATAGTCTCCACATTGACTCTGTACCGTAATACCCTGTATATAGCCTCCACATTGACTCTGTACCGTAATACCCTGTATATAGCCTCCACATTGACTCTGTACCGTAATACCCTGTATATAGCCTCCACATTGACTCTGTACCGTAATACCCTGTATATAGCCTCCACATTGACTCTGTAGCGTAATACCCTGTATATAGCCTCCACATTGACTCTGTACCGGTACCCCTGTATATAGCCTCCACATTGACTCTGTACCAGTACCCCCTGTATATAGCCTCCACATTGACTCTGTACCGGTACCCCCCTGTATATAGCCTCCACATTGACTCTGTACCGGTACCCCCTGTATATAGCCTCCACATTGACTCTGTACCGGTACACCCCTGTATATAGCCTCCACATTGACTCTGTACCAGTACCCCCTGTATATAGCCTCCACATTGACTCTGTACCGGTACCTCCTGTATATAGCCTCCACATTGACTCTGTACCGGTACCTCCTGTATATAGCCTCCACATTGACTCTGTACCGGTACCCCTGTATATAGCCTCCACATTGACTCTGTACCGGTACCCCCTGTATATAGCCTCCACATTGACTCTGTACCGGTACCCCCTGTATATAGTCTCCACATCGACTCTGTACCGGTACCCCCTGTATATAGCCTCCACATTGACTCTGTACCGGTACCCCCTGTATATAGCCTCCACATTGACTCTGTACCGTAATACCCTGTATATAGCCTCCACATTGACTCTGTACTGGTACCCCCTGTATATAGCCTCCACATTGACTCTGTACCGGTACCCCCTGTATATAGCCTCCACATTGACTCTGTACCGGTACACCCTGTATATAGCCTCCACATTGACTCTGTACCGGTACCCCCTGTATATAGCCTCCACATTGACTCTGTACCGGTACCCCCTGTATATAGCCTCCACATTGACTCTGTACCGTAATACCCTGTATATAGCCTCCACATTGACTCTGTACCGTAATACCCTGTATATAGCCTCCACATTGACTCTGTACCGTAATACCCTGTATATAGCCTCCACATTGACTCTGTACTGGTACCCCCTGTATATAGCCTCCACATTGACTCTGTACCGGTACCCCCTGTATATAGCCTCCACATTGACTCTGTACCGGTACCCCCTGTATATAGCCTCCACATTGACTCTGTACCGGTACCCCCTGTATATAGCCTCCACATTGACTCTGTACCGGTACCCCCTGTATATAGCCTCCACATTGACTCTATACCGTAACACCCTGTATATAGCCTCCACATTGACTCTATACCGTAACACCCTGTATATAGCCTCCACATTGACTCTGTACCGGTACCCCCTGTATATAGCCTCCACATTGACTCTGTACCGGTACCCCCTGTATATAGCCTCCACATTGACTCTGTACCGGTACCCCCTGTATATAGTCTCCACATTGACTCTGTACCGTAATACCCTGTATATAGCCTCCACATTGACTCTGTACCGTAATACCCTGTATATAGCCTCCACATTGACTCTGTACCGTAATACCCTGTATATAGCCTCCACATTGACTCTGTACCGTAATACCCTGTATATAGCCTCCACATTGACTCTGTACCGTAATACCCTGTATATAGCCTCCACATTGACTCTGTACCGGTACCCCCCTGTATATAGCCTCCACATTGACTCTGTACCGTAATACCCTGTATATAGCCTCCACATTGACTCTGTACCGGTACCCCCTGTATATAGTCTCCACATTGACTCTGTACCGGTACCCCCTGTATATAGCCTCCACATTGACTCTGTACCGTAACACCCTGTATATAGTCTCCACATTGACTCTGTGCCGGTACCCCCCTGTATATAGCCTCCACATTGACTCTGTACCGGTACCCCCTGTATATAGCCTCCACATTGACTCTGTACCGGTACCCCCCTGTATATAGCCTCCACATTGACTCTGTACCGGTACCCCCTGTATATAGCCTCCACATTGACTCTGTACCGGTACCCCCCTGTATATAGCCTCCACATTGACTCTGTACCGTAATACCCTGTATATAGCCTCCACATTGACTCTGTACCGGTACCCCCTGTATATAGCCTCCACATTGACTCTGTACCGGTACCCCCTGTATATAGCCTCCACATTGACTCTGTACCGGTACCCCCTGTATATAGCCTCCACATTGACTCTGTACCGGGCCCCCTGTATATAGCCTCCACATTGACTCTGTACCGGTACCCCCTGTATATAGCCTCCACATTGACTCTGTACCGGTACCCCCTGTATATAGCCTCCACATTGACTCTGTACCGGTACCCCCTGTATATAGCCTCCACATTGACTCTGTACCGGTACCCCCTGTATATAGCCTCCACATTGACTCTGTACCGTAATACCCTGTATATAGCCTCCACATTGACTCTGTACCGGTACCCCCTGTATATAGCCTCCACATTGACTCTGTACCGGTACCCCCTGTATATAGCCTCCACATTGACTCTGTACCGGTACCCCCTGTATATAGCCTCCACATTGACTCTGTACCGGGGCCCCCTGTATATAGCCTCCACATTGACTCTGTACCGGTACCCCCTGTATATAGCCTCCACATTGACTCTGTACCCCTGTATATAGCCTCCACATTGACTCTGTACCGGTACCCCCTGTATATAGCCTCCACATTGACTCTGTACCGGTACCCCCTGTATATAGCCTCCACATTGACTCTGTACCGGTATCCCCTGTATATAGCCTCCACATTGACTCTGTACCGGTACCCCCTGTATATAGCCTCCACATTGACTCTGTACCGGTACCCCCTGTATATAGCCTCCACATTGACTCTGTACCCCTGTATATAGCCTCCACATTGACTCTGTACCGGTACCCCCTGTATATAGCCTCCACATTGACTCTGTACCGGTACCCCCTGTATATAGCCTCCACATTGACTCTGTACCGGTACCCCCTGTATATAGCCTCCACATTGACTCTGTACCGGTACCCCCTGTATATAGCCTCCACATTGACTCTGTACCAGTACCCCCTGTATATAGCCTCCACATTGACTCTGTACCGGTACCCCCTGTATATAGCCTCCACACTGACTCTGTACCGGTACCCCCTGTATATAGTCTCCACATTGACTCTGTACCGGTACCCCCTGTATATAGCCTCCACATTGACTCTGTACCGGTACCCCCTGTATATAGCCTCCACATTGACTCTGTACCGGTACCCCCTGTATATAGCCTCCACATTGACTCTGTACCGGTACCCCCTGTATATAGCCTCCACATTGACTCTGTACCGGTACCCCCTGTATATAGCCTCCACATTGACTCTGTACCGGTACCCCCTGTATATAGTCTCCACATTGACTCTGTACCGGTACCCCCTGTATATAGCCTCCACATTGACTCTGTACCGGTACCCCCTGTATATAGCCTCCACATTGACTCTGTACCGGTACCCCCTGTATATAACCTCCACATTAACTCTGTACCGGTACCCCCTGTATATAGCCTCCACATTGACTCTGTACCGGTACCCCCTGTATATAGCCTCCACATTGACTCTGTACCGGTACCCCCTGTATATAGCCTCCACATTGACTCTGTACCGGTACCCCCTGTATATAGCCTCCACATTGACTCTGTACCGGTACCCCCCTGTATATAGCCTCCACATTGACTCTGTACCGGTACCCCCTGTATATAGCCTCCACATTGACTCTGTACCGGTACCCCCTGTATATAGCCTCCACATTGACTCTGTACCGTAATACCCTGTATATAGCCTCCACATTGACTCTGTACCGGTACCCCCTGTATATAGCCTCCACATTGACTCTGTACCGGTACCCCCTGTATATAGTCTCCACATTGACTCTGTACCGGTACCCCCTGTATATAGCCTCCACATTGACTCTGTACCGGTACCCCCTGTATATAGCCTCCACATTGACTCTGTACCGGTACCCCCTGTATATAGCCTCCACATTGACTCTGTACCGGTACCCCCTGTATATAGCCTCCACATTGACTCTGTACCGTAATACCCTGTATATAGCCTCCACATTGACTCTGTACTGGTACCCCCTGTATATAGCCTCCACATTGACTCTGTACCGGTACCCCCTGTATATAGCCTCCACATTGACTCTGTACCGGTACCCCCTGTATATAGCCTCCACATTGACTCTGTACCGGTACCCCCTGTATATAGCCTCCACATTGACTCTGTACCGGTACCCCCTGTATATAGCCTCCACATTGACTCTGTACCGTAATACCCTGTATATAGCCTCCACATTGACTCTGTACCGTAATACCCTGTATATAGCCTCCACATTGACTCTGTACCGTAATACCCTGTATATAGCCTCCACATTGACTCTGTACTGGTACCCCCTGTATATAGCCTCCACATTGACTCTGTACCGGTACCCCCTGTATATAGCCTCCACATTGACTCTGTACCGGTACCCCCTGTATATAGCCTCCACATTGACTCTGTACCGGTACCCCCTGTATATAGCCTCCACATTGACTCTGTACCGGTACCCCCTGTATATAGCCTCCACATTGACTCTATACCGTAACACCCTGTATATAGCCTCCACATTGACTCTGTACCGTAACACCCTGTATATAGCCTCCACATTGACTCTGTACCGGTACCCCCTGTATATAGCCTCCACATTGACTCTGTACCGGTACCCCCTGTATATAGCCTCCACATTGACTCTGTACCGGTACCCCCTGTATATAGTCTCCACATTGACTCTGTACCGTAATACCCTGTATATAGCCTCCACATTGACTCTGTACCGGTACCCCCTGTATATAGCCTCCACATTGACTCTGTACCGGTACCCCCTGTATATAGCCTCCACATTGACTCTGTACCGTAATACCCTGTATATAGCCTCCACATTGACTCTGTACCGGTACCCCCTGTATATAGCCTCCACATTGACTCTGTACCGGTACCCCCTGTATATAGCCTCCACATTGACTCTGTACCGGTACCCCCTGTATATAGCCTCCACATTGACTCTGTACCGGGCCCCCTGTATATAGCCTCCACATTGACTCTGTACCGGTACCCCCTGTATATAGCCTCCACATTGACTCTGTACCCCCTGTATATAGCCTCCACATTGACTCTGTACCGGTACCCCCTGTATATAGCCTCCACATTGACTCTGTACCGGTACCCCCTGTATATAGCCTCCACATTGACTCTGTACCGGTACCCCCTGTATATAGCCTCCACATTGACTCTGTACCGGTATCCCCTGTATATAGCCTCCACATTGACTCTGTACCGGTACCCCCTGTATATAGCCTCCACATTGACTCTGTACCGGTACCCCCTGTATATAGCCTCCACATTGACTCTGTACCCCTGTATATAGCCTCCACATTGACTCTGTACCGGTACCCCCTGTATATAGCCTCCACATTGACTCTGTACCGGTACCCCCTGTATATAGCCTCCACATTGACTCTGTACCGGTACCCCCTGTATATAGCCTCCACATTGACTCTGTACCGGTACCCCCTGTATATAGCCTCCACATTGACTCTGTACCAGTACCCCCTGTATATAGCCTCCACATTGACTCTGTACCGGTACCCCCTGTATATAGCCTCCACACTGACTCTGTACCGGTACCCCCTGTATATAGTCTCCACATTGACTCTGTACCGGTACCCCCTGTATATAGCCTCCACATTGACTCTGTACCGGTACCCCCTGTATATAGCCTCCACATTGACTCTGGACCGGTACCCCCTGTATATAGCCTCCACATTGACTCTGTACCGGTACCCCCTGTATATAGCCTCCACATTGACTCTGTACCGGTACCCCTGTATATAGCCTCCACATTGACTCTGTACCGGTACCCCCTGTATATAGTCTCCACATTGACTCTGTACCGGTACCCCCTGTATATAGCCTCCACATTGACTCTGTACCGGTACCCCCTGTATATAGCCTCCACATTGACTCTGTACCGGTACCCCCTGTATATAACCTCCACATTGACTCTGTACCGGTGCACGCCCTGTATATAGCCTCCACATTGACTCTGTACCGGTACCCCCTGTATATAGCCTCCACATTGACTCTGTACCGGTACCCCCTGTATATAGCCTCCACATTGACTCTGTACCGGTACCCCCTGTATATAGCCTCCACATTGACTCTGTACCGGTACCCCTGTATATAGCCTCCACATTGACTCTGTACCGGTACCCGCTGTATATAGCCTCCACATTGACTCTGTACCGGTACCCCCTGTATATAGCCTCCACATTGACTCTGTACCGGTACCCCCTGTATATAGCCTCAACATTGACTCTGTACCGTAATACCCTGTATATAGCCTCCACATTGACTCTGTACCGGTACCCCCTGTATATAGCCTCCACATTGACTCTGTACCGGTACCCCCTGTATATAGTCTCCACATTGACTCTGTACCGGTACCCCCTGTATATAGCCTCCACATTGACTCTGTACCGGTACCCCCTGTATATAGCCTCCACATTGACACTGTACCGGTACCCCCTGTATATAGCCTCCACATTGACTCTGTACCGGTACCCCCTGTATATAGCCTCCACATTGACTCTGTACCGTAATACCCTGTATATAGCCTCCACATTGACTCTGTACTGGTACCCCCCTGTATATAGCCTCCACATTGACTCTGTACCGGTACCCCCTGTATATAGCCTCCACATTGACTCTGTACCGGTACACCCTGTATATAGCCTCCACATTGACTCTGTACCGGTACCCCCTGTATATAGCCTCCACATTGACTCTGTACCGGTACCCCCTGTATATAGCCTCCACATTGACTCTGTACCGTAATACCCTGTATATAGCCTCCACATTGACTCTGTACCGTAATACCCTGTATATAGCCTCCACATTGACTCTGTACCGTAATACCCTGTATATAGCCTCCACATTGACTCTGTACTGGTACCCCCTGTATATAGCCTCCACATTGACTCTGTACCGGTACCCCCTGTATATAGCCTCCACATTGACTCTGTACCGGTACCCCCTGTATATAGCCTCCACATTGACTCTGTACCGGTACCCCCTGTATATAGCCTCCACATTGACTCTGTACCGGTACCCCCTGTATATAGCCTCCACATTGACTCTATACCGTAACACCCTGTATATAGCCTCCACATTGACTCTATACCGTAACACCCTGTATATAGCCTCCACATTGACTCTGTACCGGTACCCCCTGTATATAGCCTCCACATTGACTCTGTACCGGTACCCCCTGTATATAGCCTCCACATTGACTCTGTACCGGTACCCCCTGTATATAGTCTCCACATTGACTCTGTACCGTAATACCCTGTATATAGCCTCCACATTGACTCTGTACCGTAATACCCTGTATATAGCCTCCACATTGACTCTGTACCGTAATACCCTGTATATAGCCTCCA
>NW_025547354.1:35000-60000 GCF_905237065.1 Salmo salar
GCTATAAAGGTAGTGCACTACATAGGGAATAGGGTTCTATAAAGGTAGTGCACTATATAGGGAATAGGGTTCTATAAAGGTAGTGCACTATATAGGGAATAGGGTTCTATAAAGGTAGTGCACTATATAGGGAATAGGGTGCTATAAAGGCAGTGCACTATATAGGGAATAGGGTGCTATAAAGGTAGTGCACTATATAGGGAATAGGGTTCTATAAAGGTAGTGCACTATATAGGGAATAGGGTGCTATAAAGGTAGTGCACTATATAGGGAATAGGATTCATTAAAGGTAGTGCACTATATAGGGAATAGGGTTCTATAAAGGTAGTGCACTACATAGGGAATAGGGTTCTATAAAGGTAGTGCACTATATAGGGAATAGGGTTCTATAAAGGTAGTGCACTATATAGGGAATAGGGTTCATTAAAGGTAGTGCACTATATAGGGAATAGGGTGCTATAAAGGTAGTGCACTACATAGGGAATAGGGTTCTATAAAGGTAGTGCACTATATAGGGAATAGGGTTCTATAAAGGTAGTGCACTATATAGGGAATAGGGTGCTATAAAGGTAGTGCACTACATAGGGAATAGGGTTCTATAAAGGTAGTGCACTATATAGGGAATAGGGTGCTATAAAGGTAGTGCACTATATAGGGAATAGGGTTCTATAAAGGTAGTGCACTATATAGGGTTCTATAAAGGTAGTGCACTATATAGGGAATAGGGTTCTATAAAGGTAGTGCACTATATAGGGAATAGGGTGCTATAAAGGTAGTGCACTACATAGGGAATAGGGTTCTATAAAGGTAGTGCACTATATAGGGAATAGGGTTCTATAAAGGTAGTGCACAACATAGGGAATAGGGTTCTATAAAGGTAGTGCACTACATAGGGAATAGGGTTCTATAAAGGTAGTGCACTACATAGGGAATAGGGTTCTATAAAGGTAGTGCACTACATAGGGAATAGGGTTCTATAAAGGTAGTGCACTATATAGGGAATAGGGTTCTATAAAGGTAGTGCACTATATAGGGAATAGGGTTCTATAAAGGTAGTGCACTATATAGGGAATAGGGTTCTATAAAGGTAGGACACTATATAGGGAATAGGGTTCTATAAAGGTAGTGCACTATATAGGGAATAGGGTTCTATAAAGGTAGTGCACTACATAGGGAATAGGGTTCTATAAAGGTAGTGCACTACATAGGGAATAGGGTTCTATAAAGGCAGTGCACTATATAGGGAATAGGGTTCTATAAAGGTAGTGCACTATATAGGGTTCTATAAAGGTAGTGCACTATATAGGGAATAGGGTGCTATAAAGGTAGTGCACTATATAGGGAATAGGGTTCTATAAAGGTAGTGCACTATATAGGGAATAGGGTGCTATAAAGGTAGTGCACTATATAGGGAATAGGGTTCTATAAAGGTAGTGCACTACATAGGGAATAGGGTGCTATAAAGGTAGTGCACTATATAGGGAATAGGGTTCTATAAAGGTAGTGCACTATATAGGGAATAGGGTGCTATAAAGGTAGTGCACTATATAGGGAATAGGGTTCTATAAAGGTAGTGCACTATATAGGGAATAGGGTTCTATAAAGGTAGTGCACTATATAGGGAATAGGGTGCTATTAAGGTAGTGCACTATATAGGGAATAGGGTGCTATAAAGGTAGTGCACTATATAGGGAATAGGGTGCTATAAAGGTAGTGCACTATATAGGGAATAGGGTGCTATAAAGGTAGTTTACTATATAGGGAATAGGGTGCTATAAAGGTAGTGCACTATATAGGGAATAGGGTTCTATAAAGGTAGTGCACTATATAGGGAATAGGGTTCTATAAAGTAGTGCACTATATAGGGAATAGGGTTCTATAAAGGTAGTGCACTATATAGGGAATAGGGTTCTATAAAGGTAGTGCACTATATAGGGAATAGGGTTCTATAAAGGTAGTGCACTATATAGGGAATAGGGTTCTATAAAGGTAGTGCACTATATAGGGAATAGGGTTCTATAAAGGTAGTGCACTATATAGGGTTCTATAAAGGTAGTGCACTATATAGGGAATAGGGTTCTATAAAGGTAGTGCACTATATAGGGAATAGGGTGCTATAAAGGTAGTGCACTATATATTTTGCTATAAAGGTAGTGCACTATATAGGGAATAGGGTGCATTAAAGGTAGTGCACTATATAGGGAATAGGGTTCTACAAAGGTAGTGCACTATATAGGGAATAGGGTGCTATAAAGGTAGTGCACTATATAGGGAATAGGGTGCTATAAAGGTAGTGCACTATATAGGGAATAGATAGCTCATCTCTTGGCAGTAGTACTGTAGAGTACTTTATCACTGACCTCAACCCAGAGTCTCTCAGAGCGTTCACAGTCAGCCCACTGACCCCCCTATCAGATCACAGTCAGCCCACTGACACCCCTATCAGATCACAGCGAAATTACAGTCTACTTGAACAGAGCAATATTCAATCATGAGGCATCAAAGCCAAAGGAACTGAGTAATATTAAGAAATACTATAGATGGAAGGAAAGTAGTGTGGAAATTTACCAAAAATCAATTAGACAACAACAAACCCTTCTAGACAACTTCCTGGACAAAACGTTCCACTGTAGTAGTGAAGGTGTAAACTTGGCAGTAGAAAACCTAAACAGTAAATTTGACCTCTCAGCTTCAAATCTAAACATGTCAAACAGAAAACCAAAGAAAATGAACAACAATGACAAATGGTTTGATGAAGAATGCAAAAAGCCTAAGAGAGAAATAGAGAAACCTTTTCCAACCCAAAACACAGAGACCCAGAAAACCTGAGTCTAGTCCTTCACTACGGTGAATCACTAAAACAATACAGAAATACACTACGGAGAAAGAAGGAACAGCACGTCAGAAATCACCTCAATGTAACTGAAGAATCAATAGAATCGAACCACTTCTGGGAAAATTGGAAAACACTAAACAAACAACAACACGGATAGTTATCTATCCAAAACGGAGATGTGTGGATGAACCACTTCTCCAAACACTAAACAAACAACAACACGGATAGTTATCTATCCAAAACGGAGATGTGTGGATGAACCGCTTCTCCAATCTGATTGGATCTATAACAAAGAACAAACAGCAAAAACATATACATTATCAAATACAAATCTTAGAATCAACTATTAACCTGTCTGGGCTAGGGGGCAGTATTTTCACGGCCGGATAAAAAACGTACCCGATTTAAACTGGTTACTACTCTTTCCCAGAAATGAGAATATGCATATTAATAGTATATTTGGATAGAAAACACTCTGAAGTTTCTAAAACTGTTTGAATGGTGTCTGTGAGTATAACAGAACTCATATGGCAGGCAAAAACCTGAGAAAACTCCAAGCAGGAAGTGGCCTGTCTGAGAATTTGTAGTTCTGCTTTTGATTCTCTATCGAAACTCCAGTATCTGTGGGGTGACGTTGCACTTTCTAAGGCTTCCAATGGCTCTCTAAAGCCTTCAGAAAGCGGATTGAGGCGTCTCCTGTCTCTGGGCAGAGTATAGTAGCTCAGTTTCTCAGTGGTCTGCCTGGTGACAAAGAGATTGAATATGCGCGGTCACGCGAGCACGCTGTTTTTTCTTTTCCTCTTTGAATGAATACACTATTGTCCGGTTGGAATATTATCGCTATTTTACGAGAAAAATACCATAAAAATAGATTTTAAACAGCGTTTGACATGCTTCTAAGTACGGTAATGGAACATTTAGAATTTTTTGGTCTCGAAATGCACTCGCGCGATACCCTTTGGATAGTGACCTGAACGCACAAACAAAACAGAGGTATTTGGACATAACTATGGATTATTTGGAACAAAAACAAAATTTCTTGTGGAAGTAGCAGTCCTGGGAGTGCATTCTGACGAAGAACAGCAAAGGTAATACAATATTTCTAATAGTAATTCTGAGTTTAGTGAGCCCCGAACTTGGCGGGTGTCAAATAAGCTAGCCGTGATGGCTGAGTTATGTACTCAGAATATTGAAAAATGTGCTTTTACCGAAAAGCTATTTTAAAATCTGACATAGCGATTGCATAAAGGAGTTCTGTATCTATAATTCTTTAAATAATTGTTATGTATTTTGTCAATGTTTATGATGAGTAATTTAGTAAATTCACCGGAAGTGTTCGGTGGGAATGCTAGTTCTGAACATCACATGCTAATGTAAAAAGCTGGTTTTGGATGTAAATATGAACTTGATTGAACAAAACATGCATGTATTGTGTAACATAATGTCCTAGGAGTGTCATCTGATGAAGATCATCAAAGGTTAGTGCTTCATTTAGCTGTGGTTTTGGGTTTTTGTGACATATATGCTAGCTTGGAAAATGGCTGTGTGATTATTTTGGTCTATGTACTCTCCTAACATAATCGAATGTTTTGCTTTCGCTGTAAAGCCTTTTTGAAATCGGACAATGTGGTTAGATTAACGAGAGTCTTATCTTTAAAATGGTGTAAAATAGTCGTATTTTTGAAAAATTGAAATTATTGCATTTTTGAGGTTTTTTGTATTTCGCACCACGCTGTTCCACTGGCTGTTTGAATAGAGTGGGACGTCCCACCTAGCCCAGAGAGGTTAAAGACGACCAGAACCCACTGGATTCTCCAATTACATTGAATGAACAACAGGACAAAATACAAAACCCTCCAACCCAAAAAGGTCTGTGGTGTTGACGGTATCCTCAATGAAATGATCAAATATACAGACCACAAATTACAATTGGCTATACTTAAACTCTTCAACATCATCCTCAGCTCTGGCATCTTCCCTAATATTTGGAAACCCCAATCCACAAAAGTGGAGACAAATTTGACCCCAATAACTACCGTGGGATATGCGTCAACAGCAACCTTGGGATAATCCTCTGCATTATCATTAACAGCAGACTTGTACATTTCCTCAGTGAAAACAAAGTATTGAGCAAATGTCCAATTGTCTTTTTACCAAATTACCGTACAACAGACCACGTATTCACCCTGCAAACCCTAATTGACAAACAGACAAACCAAAACAAAGGCAAAGTCTTCTCAGGCTTTGTTGATTTCAAAAAAGCTTTCGACTCAATTTGGTCTGAGGGTCTGAGGGTCTGAGGGTCTGAGGGTCTGAGGGTCTGCTATACAAATGGATGGAAAGTGGTGTTGGGGGGAAAAACATACGACATTATAACATTCATGTACACAAACAACAAGTGGGCAGTTAAAATTGGCAAAAAAATCACACATTTCTTCCCACAGGGCCGTGGGGTGAGACAGGGATGCAGCTTAAGCCCCACCCTCTACAACATATATATCAATGTATTGGCGAGGGCACTAGAACAGTCTGCAGCACCCGGCCCTCACCCTACTAGAATCTGAAGTCAAATGTCTACTGTTTACTGATGATCTGGTGCTTCTGTCCCCAACAAGGAGGTCCTAAGCAGCACCTAGACTGCCCCAACCAAGGAGGTCCTACAGCAACTAGATCTGTCCCCAACCAAGGAGGGCCTACAGCAGCACCTAGATCTGTCCCCAACCAAGGAGGGCCTACAGCAGCACCTAGATCTGTCCCCAACCAAGGAGGGCCTACAGCAGCACCTAGATCTGTCCCAACAAGGAGGCCTACAGCAGCACCTAGATCTGTCCCCAACCAAGGAGGGCCTACAGCAGCACCTAGATCTGTCCCAACAAGGTACAGCAGACCTAGATCTGTCCCCAACCAAGGGCCACAGCAGCACCTTAAAGGAGGGCCTACAGCAGCACCTAGATCTTCTGCACAGTCTGTCAGACCTGGGCCCTGACAGACCTGGGCCCTGACAGTAAATATCAGTAAGACCAAAATATTGGTGTTCCAAAAAGGTCCAGTCGCCAGGACCACAAATATAAAAGGAACATAAAACTCGACCTACCAATTAGGATCTGGCTAAAATTACTTGAATCTTTGTATTTGAAAAGTTGTGAGGTCTGGGGTCCGCTCACCAACCAAGAATTCACAAAATGGGACAAACAACAAATTGAGACTGAAACTGAAATGAAATTGAAATGAAATTGAAATGAAACTGAAATGAAATTGAAATGAAACTGAATTGAAATGAAACTGAATTGAACTGAGAGAGAGAGGAGGGGGAAGGGAATATAAAATACCTTAGCAACCAGAGAGCTCTCTGCTATTAGCAATGACATCATGTCCCCTGGACAGAGACACTGCAGACCAGGGTCTGGACAGAGACACACACTGCAGACCAGGAAGAGAGAGAGAGAGAGAGACAGAGAGACAGAGAGAGAGAGAGGGAGAGAGAGAGAAAGAGAGGGAGAGAGAGAGACAGAGAGAGAGAGAGAGAGAGAGAGAGAGAGGGAAGATGGAGAGAGAAGAGAGAAAGGGAGAGAGAGAGAGAGAGAGAGAGAGAGAGAGAGAGAGAGAGAGAGAGAGAGAGAGAGAGAGAGAGGAAGAGAGAGAGGAGAGAGAGAGAGAGAGAGAGAGAGAGAGAGAGAGAGAGAGAGAGAGAGAGAGAGAGAGAGAGAGAGAGAGAGAGAGAGAGAGAGAGAGAGAGAGAGAGAGAGAGAGAGAGAGAGAGAGAGAGAGAGAGAGAGAGAGAGAGAGAGAGAGAGAGAGAGAGAGAGAGAGAGAGAGAGAGAGAGAGAGAGAGAGAGAGAGAGAGAGAGAGAGAGAGGGAAGAGAGAGAGAGAGAGAGAGAGAGAGAGAGGGAAGAGAGAGAGAGAGAGAGAGAGAGAGAGAGAGAGAGAGAGAGAGAATGACTGCATGGCAAAAGTGCAGAAGATGCACAGAAACACACAACATATCCTTTCATCCACAAGGAGTCATCATTTAGAAAACTCTGGAGGTTCAGTGTCCAAGTTTACAAGGCCAAAACATTTATAAATCTTCAGAACACAGGAAAGTTGTTTACAGGAATGTTATTTATATTCATTTCCCAGAAGCCCTTGCAACATAAACAGGCCATTAACAGAAGGACAAACAGCACAGTTCCACTGTGACGGATCAGCTAAGACAAACATTTTTCACTTCGAATGTTTGCCAAACAAAACCAAAAAAATTGATTTCAAAGTTTAACAAGCCATACAACTCTACGCAGAAGGACAACTTTTAAAAAATGTAAACTGAATATTTTACAACAACGTTTACTGTAAGAACTGTGAAGACGAAAAGAAAAATCTCCCGCAGTTTTTAGCGTGTCCACGTTTTCCTAAAACTCTGCTAAATATCTGCTCTGAATTAACATTAAACCACGTCTGCAGTAAGAATGGAGTCTCAGTTACGACGTGACACACTGACTCGGAAAGAATGGAGTCTCAGCTACGACATGACACACCGACTCGGAAAGAATGGAGTCTCAGTAACGACATGACACACCGACTCAGAAAGAATGGAGTCTCAGTAACGACATGACACACCGACTCAGAAAGAATGGAGTCTCAGCTACGACATGACACACCGACTCGGAAAGAATGGAGTCTCAGCTACGACATGACACACCGACTCAGAAAGAATGGAGTCTCAGTAACGACATGACACACCGACTCAGAAAGAATGGAGTCTCAGCTACGACATGACACACCGACTCGGAAAGAATGGAGTCTCAGCTACGACATGACACACCGACTCGGAAAGAATGGAGTCTCAGCTACGACATGACACACCGACTCGGAAAGAATGGAGTCTCAGCTACGACATGACACACCGACTCGGAAAGAATGGAGTCTCAGCAACGACATGACACACCGACTCGGAAAGAATGGAGTCTCAGCTACGACATGACACACTGACTCGGAAAGAATGGAGTCTCAGCTACGACATGACACACTGACTCGGAAAGAATGGAGTCTCAGCAACGACATGACACACTGACTCGGAAAGAATGGAGTCTCAGCTACGACATGACACACCGACTCGGAAAGAATGGAGTCTCAGCTACGACATGACACACCGACTCGGAAAGAATGGAGTCTCAGCTACGACATGACACACTGACTCGGAAAGAATGGAGTCTCAGCTACGACATGACACACTGACTCGGAAAGAATGGAGTCTCAGCTACGACATGACACACCGACTCGGAAAGAATGGAGTCTCAGCTACCTATACTAACTTTATAAAATTCAAACTTGCACTTCCAATCAGAGACAGCGAAAGACACCTGCCTCTGATTATGCATGAATATAATTGCTCACTGTTTGTCGTGGGCATTTCCTGCCTTAAGTTTGCCCACTTTGCCAATGAAATAATCATTTAAATAATTGGCAACATCAAATGTTTTTTTTGTGATGAATAAAGCCGTCTGATTCGATGAAAGACGGAGTTGAATTTGTCTTTCTGCCCATAATTTCATTTTAAAAGTACTGCAAAGTTTTTTTCCCCCATCATTCTTTATATCATTGATCTTGGATTCATAATACAGGTTCTTCTCCTTTTTGTTGAGTTTTAGTCACATAATTTCTCAATTTTTGCAGGAAGTCTCAGCCAGTCAGATGTACAGCCAGACTTATTAGCCACTTCCTTTTGCCCCCCATCTCTTTCAATCATTTTTTTAATTCCTCGTCAATCCACGGAGCCTTAACAGTTCTAACAGTCCGTTTCTTAACAGGTTTCATGTTCATCAATAATCGGGACAGAAGCAATTTCATAAATACATCAAGTGCAGCGTCTGGAAACTCCTCATTTAATCACATCAGACCAACAAATATTTTTTTAACATCGTCCACATAAGAGTCACAGCTAAATATTTTGTATGATCTCTTACACACTATTTTTAGGCCCCAGCTGTTGGAACTTTGTCTTTCCTGGATATGTCCGCTATATCGTGATCACTGCATCCAATGGGTACGGATACAGCTTCAGAACAAAAGGTTCTACAGTATTAATAAACATGTGATCGATACATGTGGACGATCTTGTTCCTGTAGTGTTTTGTAAACACCCTTTTGGTAGGGTTGATTAATAACCCGAACCTGATTACAGGCACTGGTTACAGCGAGAAGCTGAGTCTTGAGCGGACAGCTCGATGAAAACCAGTCGATATTCAGGTCCCCAAGAAAGCAAACGTCTCTGTTTACATCACAGACACTATCAAGCATTTCACACATTATATTTAGATACTGACTGTTAGCACTTGGTGGCTAATAGAGTATTATGGATAAGAGGAGGGTAGGCTGTGCAGGTAGGCTAGTCTACAAAATGAGAGTATTATGGATAAGCGGAGGGTAGGCCGTGCAGGTAGGCTAGTCTACAAAATGAGAGTATTATGGATAAGAGGAGGGTAGGCTGTGCAGGTAGGCTAGTCTACAAAATGAGAGTATTATGGATAAGAGGAGGGTAGGCCGTGCAGGTAGGCTAGTCTACAAAATGAGAGTATTATGGATAAGAGGAGGGTAGGCCGTGCAGGTAGGCTAGTCTACAAAATGAGAGTATTATGGATAAGAGGAGGGTAGGCTGTGCAGGTAGGCTAGTCTACAAAATGAGAGTATTATGGATAAGAGGAGGGTAGGCTGTGCAGGTAGGCTAGTCTACAAAATGAGAGTATTATGGATAAGAGGAGGGAAGGCCGTGCAGGTAGGCTAGTCTACAAAATGAGAGTATTATGGATAAGAGGAGGGTAGGCTGTGCAGGTAGGCTAGTCTACAAAATGAGAGTATTATGGATAAGAGGAGGGTAGGCTGTGCAGGTAGGCTAGTCTACAAAATGAGAGTATTATGGATAAGAGGAGGGTAGGCTGTGCAGGTAGGCTAGTCTACAAAATGAGAGTATTATGGATAAGAGGAGGGTAGGCTGTGCAGGTAGGCTAGTCTACAAAATGAGAGTATTATGGATAAGAGGAGGGTAGGCTGTGCAGGTAGGCTAGTCTACAAAATGAGAGTATTATGGATAAGAGGAGGGTAGGCCGTGCAGGTAGGCTAGTCTACAAAATGAGAGTATTATGGATAAGAGGAGGGTAGGCCGTGCAGGTAGGCTAGTCTACAAAATGAGAGTATTATGGATAAGAGGAGGGTAGGCTGTGCAGGTAGGCTAGTCTACAAAATGAGAGTATTATGGATAAGAGGAGGGTAGGCTGTGCAGGTAGGCTAGTCTACAAAATGAGAGTATTATGGATAAGAGGAGGGTAGGCTGTGCAGGTAGGCTAGTCTACAAAATGAGAGTATTATGGATAAGAGGAGGGTAGGCTGTGCAGGTAGGCTAGTCTACAAAATGAGAGTATTATGGATAAGAGGAGGGTAGGCTGTGCAGGTAGGCTAGTCTACAAAATGAGAGTTGTAAAGGGAAAGGGGGGATACCTAGTCAGTTGGAAAGGGAAAGGGGGATACCTAGTCAGTTGGAAAGGGAAATGGGGATACCTAGTCAGTTGGAAAGGGAAAGGGGGATACCTAGTCAGTTGGAAAGGGGGGATACCTAGTCAGTTGGAAAGGGAAAGGAGGGATACCTAGTCAGTTGGAAAGGGGGATACCTAGTCAGTTGGAAAGGGAAAGGGGGATACCTAGTCAGTTGGAAAGGGGGGATACCTAGTCAGTTGGAAAGGGAAAGGGGGATACCTAGTCAGTTGGAAAGGGAAAGGGGGATACCTAGTCAGTTGGAAAGGGAAAGGGGGATACCTAGTCAGTTGGAAAGGGAAAGGGGGATACCTAGTCAGTTGGAAAGGGAAATGGGGATACCTAGTCAGTTGGAAAGGGAAAGGGGGATACCTAGTCAGTTGGAAAGGGAAAGGGGGATACCTAGTCAGTTGGAAAGGGAAAGGGGGATACCTAGTCAGTTGGAAAGGGAAAGGGGGATACCTAGTCAGTTGGAAAGGGGGGATACCTAGTCAGTTGGAAAGGAAAGGGGGGATACCTAGTCAGTTGGAAAGGGAAAGGGGGATACCTAGTCAGTTGGAAAGGGAAAGGGGGATACCTAGTCAGTTGGAAAGGGGGGATACCTAGTCAGTTGGAAAGGGAAAGGGGGATACCTAGTCAGTTGGAAAGGGGGGATACCTAGTCAGTTGGAAAGGGGGGATACCTAGTCAGTTGGAAAGGGAAAGGGGGATACCTAGTCAGTTGGAAAGGGAAATGGGGGATACCTAGTCAGTTGGAAAGGGAAAGGGGGATACCTAGTCAGTTGGAAAGGGGGATACCTAGTCAGTTGGAAAGGGAAAGGGGGATACCTAGTCAGTTGGAAAGGGAAATGGGGGATACCTAGTCAGTTGGAAAGGGAAAGGGGGGATACCTAGTCAGTTGGAAAGGGAAAGGGGGGATACCTAGTCAGTTGAAAGGAAAGGGGGGATACCTAGTCAGTTGGAAGGAAAGGGGGGATACCTAGTCAGTTGGAAAGGGAAAGGGGGGATACCTAGTCAGTTGGAAAGGGGGATACCTAGTCAGTTGTAAAGGGAAAGGGGGATACCTAGTCAGTTGGAAAGGGAAATGGGGATACCTAGTCAGTTGGAAAGGGGGGATACCTAGTCAGTTGGAAAGGGAAAGGGGGATACCTAGTCAGTTGGAAAGGGAAATGGGGATACCTAGTCAGTTGGAAAGGGAAATGGGGATACCTAGTCAGTTGGAAAGGGAAAGGGGGGATACCTAGTCAGTTGGAAAGGGAAAGGGGGATACCTAGTCAGTTGGAAAGGGAAAGGGGGATACCTAGTCAGTTGGAAAGGGAAATGGGGATACCTAGTCAGTTGGAAAGGGAAAGGGGGGATACCTAGTCAGTTGGAAAGGGAAAGGGGGGATACCTAGTCAGTTGGGAAAGGGGGGATACCTAGTCAGTTGTACAACTGAATGCATTCAACTGAAACGTGTCTTCCGTATTTAACGCCTCTGAACAACCTTTCAACTGCAAAGGTTTCATTTGGTTAGTGAGAATGACTGATTTATAACTCAAATTTCTATGTGAATTTGATCGGGTCGCCTCAACAACAACAAAAAACTGAACAAAACTGCATCCTTTAAGCCCAATCACCCTTAACGGTGAATACCATCACAGAGTGGGACATCAACAACACTGTAAACATCCCATGAAAAGGAAATCATGGGGGGGGACTAGTTAGTAGCTATAACAGGGTAATAGACTAGTTAGTAGCTATAACAGGGTAATAGTTAGTAGCTATAACAGGGTAATAGACTAGTTAGTAGCTATAACAGGGTAATAGACTAGTTAGTAGCTATAACAGGGTAATAGACTAGTTAGTAGCTATAACAGGGTAATAGACTAGTTAGTAGCTATAACAGGGTAATAGCCTAGTTAGTAGCTATAACAGGGTAATAGCCTAGTTAGTAGCTATAACAGGGTAATAGTTAGTAGCTATAACAGGGTAATAGTTAGTAGCTATAACAGGGTAATAGTTAGTAGCTATAACAGGGTAATAGTTAGTAGCTATAACAGGGTAATAGTTAGTAGCTATAACAGGGTAATAGTTAGTAGCTATAACAGGGTAATAGCCTAGTTAGTAGCTATAACAGGGTAATAGACTAGTTAGTAGCTATAACAGGGTAATAGCCTAGTTAGTAGCTATAACAGGGTAATAGACTAGTTAGTAGCTATAACAGGGTAATAGCCTAGTTAGTAGCTATAACAGGGTAATAGCCTAGTTAGTAGCTATAACAGGGTAAGCCTAGTTAGTAGCTATAACAGGGTAAGCTAGTTAGTAGCTATAACAGGGTAAAGCTAGTTAGTAGCTATAACAGGGTAATAGTTAGTAGCTATAACAGGGTAATAGTTAGTAGCTATAACAGGGTAATAGTTAGTAGCTATAACAGGGTAATAGTTAGTAGCTATAACAGGGTAATAGCCTAGTTAGTAGCTATAACAGGGTAATAGACTAGTTAGTAGCTATAACAGGGTAATAGTTAGTAGCTATAACAGGGTAATAGCCTAGTTAGTAGCTATAACAGGGTAATAGTTAGTAGCTATAACAGGGTAATAGTTAGTAGCTATAACAGGGTAATAGACTAGTTAGTAGCTATAACAGGGTAATAGCCTAGTTAGTAGCTATAACAGGGTAATAGTTAGTGTCTATAACAGGGTAATAGTTAGTAGCTATAACAGGGTAATAGCCTAGTTAGTAGCTATAACAGGGTAATAGCCTAGTTAGTAGCTATAACAGGGTAATAGACTAGTTAGTAGCTATAACAGGGTAATAGACTAGTTAGTAGCTATAACAGGGTATTAGTTAGTAGCTATAACAGGGTAATAGACTAGTTAGTAGCTATAACAGGGTAATAGACTAGTTAGTAGCTATAACAGGGTAATAGTTAGTAGCTACAACAGGGTAATAGTTAGTAGCTATAACAGGGTAATAGTTAGTAGCTATAACAGGGTAATAGCCTAGTTAGTAGCTATAACAGGGTAATAGACTAGTTAGTAGCTATAACAGGGTAATGCTAGTTAGTAGCTATAACAGGGTAATGACTAGTTAGTAGCTATAACAGGGTAATAGTTAGTAGCTATAACAGGGTAATAGCCTAGTTAGTAGCTATAACAGGGTAATAGCCTAGTTAGTAGCTATAACAGGGTAATAGTTAGTGTCTATAACAGGGTAATAGTTAGTAGCTATAACAGGGTAATAGCCTAGTTAGTAGCTATAACAGGGTAATAGACTAGTTAGTAGCTATAACAGGGTAATAGACTAGTTAGTAGCTATAACAGGGTAATAGACTAGTTAGTAGCTATAACAGGGTAATAGACTAGTTAGTAGCTATAACAGGGTAATAGTTAGTAGCTACAACAGGGTAATAGTTAGTAGCTATAACAGGGTAATAGACTAGTTAGTAGCTATAACAGGGTAATAGCCTAGTTAGTAGCTATAACAGGGTAATAGCCTAGTTAGTAGCTATAACAGGGTAATAGACTAGTTAGTAGCTATAACAGGGTAATAGACTAGTTAGTAGCTATAACAGGGTAATAGACTAGTTAGTAGCTATAACAGGGTAATAGTTAGTAGCTACAACAGGGTAATAGTTAGTAGCTATAACAGGGTAATAGACTAGTTAGTAGCTATAACAGGGTAATAGCCTAGTTATTAGCTATAACAGGGTAATAGGCTAGTTAGTAGCTATAACAGGGTAATAGACTAGTTAGTAGCTATAACAGGGTACTCAGTAGACTAGTCTCCATAACGTCCCAACACTCAACTCACATCCACAGACTACTTTTACATTTTAGTCATTTAGCAGACGCTCTTATCCAGAGCGACTTACAATTTCATACATTTTTTTTTTCTTTCCGTACTGGCCCCCCCGTGGGAATCGAACCCACAACCCTGGAGTTGCAAACACCATGCTCTACCAACTGAGCTACAGGGAACACTAGCGCTGGACTAGCGCTGGTCCCTATAGTGGTCAAGTCAATCGTGCCTGTGATCTAACTAGCCTACCAGTATACCATCACACTGATCGGGCAAAACGGTGTAATAACAGCGCGATACTACCGACACAGTTGAGAAGGTTTCCCCTAACGAACAGGACTACTTCTCCGGTAGCTTAGCCCACCACCGGGCTGCGCACAACGTTTGGCTCCACGGTTTGTTGCAAAGCACACAGCCGTGTGAATGATTTTCTGCAACTAGCGTTGCTCTAGATAGAGCCTCACCAGTTACACACACACACACACACACACACACACACATACACAAACACAGTCATCGTCAATGTCTGTTGAGAAACAAGAGAAAGTTGTTTATGGTCCAGATAGAGGAGGGGAAGGGAGAGAGAGACGTGTTTATCTGTCGTCGCAGCCCTTCGTCTCTCACCCCTTCTTCTCTTATCTCTTTCTCTCCCCCCTCCCTCCTCCCTCCCTCCCTCCCTCCCCTCACCTCTCCCCCAGACTTTACAACACATCAAACCCCAACTCGACCAAACACAGACGCGTTTGCCTAAAAAGCAATATGGAAAACCAAAAGTTAATAGCCGAATTCACGCCAGAGACACGTAACTAGTTTCTACTCGTGTGTCCCGTTATAACGGTAACACAGAGACACGTAACTAGTTTCTACTCGTGTGTCCCGTTATAACGGTAACACAGAGACACGTAACTAGTTTCTACTCGTGTGTCCCGTTATAACGGTAACACAGAGACACGTAACTAGTTTCTACTCGTGTGTCCCGTTATAACGGTAACACAGAGACACGTAACTTCCTTATTCATGAGAAATACATTCTGGACATTCCACATCACTCACCTCGTTGAGTCGCGTCCTCCGCTGCGTTTATTTGTTTTCCTTCCTTCTGTCTGTCTCTCTCTCTCTCTCTCTCTCTCTCTCTCTCTCTCTCTCTCTCTCTCTCTCTCTCTCTCCTCCCTTCCAGATGACAGCTCCAGCAAGGTCCCCGTGTCTGCGCAGCTGCGGGAAGCGAAAAGCTCCAATCACAGCGCTTAGTTTTAGTAACTAGTTGTCCTTCTTGTAATTTACTGGTGTTGTTACTATCTCTGTTATGGGATCCCGAGTGGCGCAGCTGTCTAAGGCGCTGCATCTCAGTGCAAAGAGGCGCCACTACAGTCCCTGGTTTTGGATCCAGGCTGTATCACATCCGGCCGTGATTGGGAGTCCAATAGGGCGGCGCACAATTGGCTCAGCGTTGTCTGGGTTTGGCCGTGGGAGGGGGAGGGGGGGAGGGTGGGTCAGGCCGTCATTGTAAATAAGAATTAGTTCTTAACTGACTTGCTTAGTTACTGTAAATAAAGATTACATAAATAAGGAGTGGCCGCCCTGCAAAGATGACTGCGAGAGCACAGTGCAGAATGATCAATGAGGTTTTAAGAAGAATCCTAGAGTGTCAGCTAAAGACTTACAGAAATCTCTGGAACATGTTAACATCTCTGTTGACGGGTCTACGATAATGTAAAACACTAAACAAGAATGGTGTTCATGGGAGGACACCACGGAAGAAGCCACTGCTGTCAAAAACAAAAAATATATATATTTTTTTCTTTAAGTTCGCA
The DNA here is from genome assembly GCF_905237065.1 of Salmo salar. Classification (NCBI taxonomy): domain Eukaryota; kingdom Metazoa; phylum Chordata; class Actinopteri; order Salmoniformes; family Salmonidae; genus Salmo; species Salmo salar. Next base: position 50,935 of record NW_025547354.1, read on the forward strand.
AAAGAGCACCTGGGTGTTCTACAGCACTATTGTCTAAATATTCTGTGGACAGATAAAACTACAATTAAGTTGTTTGGAAGGAACACACAACACTATATGTGGAGAACAAAAAGGCACAGCACACCAACATCAAAAACCTCATCCGTACTGTAAAGTATGGTGGAGGGAGCATCATGGTTTGGGGCTGATTTGCTGCCTCAGGGCCTGGACAGCTTGCTATCATCGACGGGAAAAATGTCATTCTTCTCGAAGTTTATCAAGACATTTTGCAGGAGAATGTAAGGCTGTCTGTCTGCCAATAGAAGCTCAACAGAAGTTGGGTGACGCAACAGGACAACGACCCAAAAAGACAAAAAAACCAGAATGTCTTCAACAGATGAAAATACGCCTTCTGGAGTGGCCCAGTCAGAGTCCCTGACATCAACCCGATTGGAGATGCTGTGGGATGACCTCAAGAGAGCAGTTCACACCAGACATCCCAAGAATATTGCTGAACTGAAGCAGTTTTATAAACAAGGAAATTCCTCCTGACCGTTGCGCAGGTCTGATCTGCAACCACAGAAAACGTTTGGTTGATGTTATTGCTGCCAAAGGAAGGTTAACCAGTGATTAAATCCAAGGGTTCACATACTTTTCCCACCCTGCGCTGTGAATGTTTACACGGTGCGTTCAACAGAGACGTGGAAACGTATAATTCTGAGTGTGTTATTAGATTAACTAGACTATGTTTGTTTATTGCAGTGACTTCTGCATCAATCCAGATTATTCCAAAGGGGTTCACATCTGTTTTCTTTCCACTGTTTATGTGTTTTATTATAAAGACATGTTGCTTAAAGAACCTTCCAAACAAAACATAAAATTACTACTCACATTCAGATGAGTGCTTGTGTTGTGGCCCCAAGGTTTCATTTCTCACAGACACACAAACAAGACATCGGATGAAGTGATTGACAACATTCCTGCCTCTTTCCTCTCCAGTCTCCAGGCGCCATTATGATGTCACAACGAGCGTGTTCTCTATCTCTCTTGTGACATCATCAACATTCCTGCCTCTTTCCTCTCCAGTCTCCAGGCGCCATTATGATGTCACAACGAGCGTGTTCTCTATCTCTCTTGTGACATCGTCAACATTCCGTCTCTTTCCTCAAAGCATTCTACAGGTCACGGGGGGGTTTCATTCCACGGTGTTCTGTAGGCTACTTCACCTGGACAGAGAGAGAGAGAGAGAGAGACAGAGAGAAAGAGAGAGAGAGACAGAGACAGAGACAGAGAGAGAGAGAGACAGAGAGACAGAGAGACAGAGAGAGAGAGAGACAGAGAGAGAGACAGAGAGAGAGAGAGACAGAGAGAGAGAGAGAGAGAGAGAGAGAGAGAGAGACAGAGAGAGAGAGAGAGAGAGAGAGAGAGAGACAGAGAGAGAGAGAGAGAGAGAGAGAGAGAGACAGAGAGAGAGAGACAGAGAGAGACAGAGAGAGAGAGACAGAGAGAGAGAGAGAGAGAGAGAGACAGAGAGAGAGAGACAGAGACAGAGACAGAGAGACAGAGAGAGAGAGACCTGGCTATACAGGAGGGTTTTACTCTCTACTAACCCATGGCCCACTACAGCCTCTGTGTGTACGTCTGCAACAGTTATCTCTAAAATCGATCAGTGTGATGATCTAGTGATTAGATTGGGATTTTTGACCAGCTGATTTAGCTACCATGGCATGTAGATCTGTACGCTCCCTCACCACAGGGAAGGATCTAGGTGAGTATGATACTCAAAGAATTACATATGGAATTACATAAAGAATTACTCAAAGAATTACTCATAGAATTACATGTAGAATTACATATAGAATTACATGTAGAATTACTCATAGAATTACTCATAGAATTACATATAGAATTACATATGGAATTACATAAAGAATTACTCAAAGAATTACTCATAGAATTACATGTAGAATTACATGTAGAATTACATATAGAATTACATATGGAATTACATAAAGAATTACTCAAAGAATTACTCATAGAATTACATGTAGAATTACATGTAGAATTACATATGGAATTACATGTAGAATTACTCATAGAATTACATGTAGAATTACATGTAGAATTACATGTAGAATTACATATGGAATTACATATGGAATTACATGTAGAATTACTCATAGAATTACATATAGAATTACATGTAGAATTACATATAGAATTACATATAGAATTACATATAGTATTACATGTAGTATTACATGTAGAATTACATGTAGAATTACATGTAGAATTACATGTAGAATTACATATAGTATTACATATAGAATTACATGTAGAATTACATGTAGAATTACATATAGAATTACATGTGGAATTACATATGGAATTACATGTAGAATTACTCATAGAATTACATATAGTATTACATATAGAATTACATATAGTATTACATATAGAATTACATATAGTATTACATATAGAATTACATGTAGAATTACATATAGTATTACATATAGAATTACATATAGAATTACATATAGTATTACATATAGTATTACTCATAGAATTACATATAGTATTACATATAGAATTACTCATAGAATTACATATAGTATTACATATAGTATTACATATAGTATTACATATAGTATTACATATAGTATTACTCATAGAATTACATATAGTATTACATATAGAATTACATCTAGAATTACATATAGAATTACATATAGAATTACATATAGAATTACATATAGAATTACATATAGAATTACATATAGTATTACTCATAGAATTACATATAGTATTACATATAGAATTACATATAGTATTACATATAGTATTACATATAGTATTACTCATAGAATTACATATAGTATTACATATAGAATTACATCTAGAATTACATATAGTATTACATATGGAATTACATATAGAATTACTCATAGAATTACATATAGTAACACCATTCTGTTGTTGGGGGGGGGGTATGTCCACACCATTCTGTTGTTGTGGGGGGGGTATGTCCACACCATTCTGTTGTTGGGGGGGGTATGTCCACACCATTCTGTTGTTGGGGGGGGTATGTCCACACCATTCTGTTGTTGCGGGGGGGGGGTATGTCCACACCATTCTGTTGTTGGGGGGGTATGTCCACACCATTCTGTTGTTGGGGGGGGGTGTATGTCCACACCATTCTGTTGTTGGGGGGGTATGTCCACACCATTCTGTTGTTGGGGGGGTATGTCCACACCATTCTGTTGTTGGGGGGGGTATGTCCACACCATTCTGTTGTTGGGGGGGGGTATGTCCACACCATTAAAAATATTTACCTTTCTTACATTCACAAGTGCAACACACCAAATTAAAGCTTAACTTCTTGTTAATCTAGCCACCATGTCAGATTTCCAAAAGGCTTTACGGCGAAAGCAAACCATGCTATTATCTGAGGACAGCGCCCCATCAAACAAGCACACGACAATCACATTTTCAACCCGCCAGGCGCGACACAAAACTCAGAAATAACGATATAATTCATGCCTTACCTTTTGAAGATCTTCTGTTGGCACTCCAATATGTCCCAGAAACATCACAAATGGTCCTTTTTGTTCGATTAATTCCGTCGTTATATCTCCAAAATGTCCATTTATTTGGCGCGTTTGATTCAGAAAAACACCGGTTCCAACTCGCGCAACATGACTACAAATTATTTAATAAATTACCTGTTAACGCTGTCCAAAACATTTCAAACAACTTTCCTAATCCAACTTTAGGTATTTTAAAACGTAAATAATCGATCAAATTTAACACGGGATAAACTGTGTTCAATACCGGATAAAAACAACGTGAAGCGCGTGACCTGGAGTTTTACCTGGAGCGCGCATCAAAACAGTGGAGTCCACTCGGCTGGACCCTCGTTCTGAAAAAGCCGTACTTCTTCATTTCTCTAAAGAAAAACATCAACCAATTTCTAAAGACTGTTGACATCTAGTGGAAGCGATAGGAACTGCAACCAAGTCCCAAAGAAATCTAGGTTCCCATAGAAAATAACGGGAAAACAGAGTCACCTCAACAACAACAAAAAATATTCCTGGATGGTTTGTCCTCGGGGTTTCGCCTGCCAAATAAGTTCTGTTATACTCCACAGACATAATTTTAACAGTTTTAGAAACTTAAGAGTGTTTTCTATCCAAATCTACCAATTATATGCATATCCTGGCTTCTGGGCCTGAGTAGCAGGCAGTTTACTTTGGGCACACTTTTCATCCGGACGTGAAAATACCACCCCCTATCCAAAACAGGTTTTAGCATACTTAAAGTGATGCTCCAGAACTTTTGTATAATTTCAGATAGTATGTTTGAAAGTAGTGCCCACGAGGCAAAACTGGGTTACCGAAAATTGTGCACTACGTAATCCGTAACGAAAAATGTTACGTCCTGCAATTATAATTGTTTTTTTGTGCAATTCTTATATATGATACGTTACAAATTCTAATATACGTACAATATGTTACGAAGTCCTTAAGATCCCGGACTGCATCTTTAATTACCCCCTTCTCAGACACCCACACCAGCCCTCTGGCCAATGAAGGAGGGGCGAACGAGGGACTCGGCAGACTCACCCTGAGGGATGAGAGAGCAGAGAGGAGGAGGCGGAGGAACAGGAAGAGCTCCGAGAGGAGTACGGGAGGAAGAGGAGAGAGGAAGAGGAAAGGGAGGAGTCAGAAGGAAGAGGAGGAGGAGGGGTATCTGTCTTTAGAGAATATATTTGGCTCCTCCTACATGTCCGGCACCACGCAGGTCAACGCGTTACAGCCCCCACAATGCAACAGTAGAGAACCAACTCCGGATCCAGTCGCAGAGAGGTTTGTAGAGTTGGGTTGTCTGGGAGACGGAGGCTACGGGACCGTCTACGCTGGTTACCGCAGAGAAGACAACCTACCTGTGAGAAGCATTTAATAAAACACACACACACACACACGCACGCACGCACACACACACACACACACACACACACACACACACTTGTGTTTGTCCATTGGAATTGCAGTATTATTTGTCAATGTTTGTGTGTGTGTGTGTGTGTGTGTGTGTGTGTGTGTGTGTGTGTGTGTGTGTGTGTGTGTGTGTGTGTGTGTGTGTGTGTGTGTGTGTGTGTGTGTGTGTTTTCTCTGTAGGTGGCTATAAAACGTGTCCCCTTGGCCAAAGTGTTGCGCATACCTGTGGTGAGTTACGTTACGTTAAGTTATCATACCTGTGGTGAGTCTGTGGTAGTCTATAGTAGTCTGTAGTAGTCTATAGTAGTATGTAGTAGTCTATAGTAGTATTAGTAGTCTGTAGTAATCTATTGTAGTCTATAGTAGTCTATAGTAGTATATAGTAGTATATAGTAGTATATAGGAGTTTATAGTAATTTATAGTAGTCTATAGTAGTCTGTGGTAGTCTGTGGCAGTCTATAGTAGTCTATAGTAGTATGTAGTAGTCTATAGTAGTATTAGTAGTCTGTAGTAATCTATTGTAGTCTATAGTAGTCTATAGTAGTATATAGTAGTATATAGTAGTATTAGTAGTCTGTAGTAATCTATTGTAATCTATTGTAGTCTATAGTAGTATAGAGTAGTATTAGTAGTCTGTAGTAATCTATTGTAATCTATTGTAGTCTATAGTAGTCTATAGTAGTCTATAGTAGTATGTAGTAGTCTATAGTAGTATTAGTAGTCTGTAGTAATCTATTGTAGTCTATAGTAGTCTGTAGTAGTCTATAGTAGTATGTAGTAGTCTATAGTAGTCTGATTCAGTTTGTAATAGTCTATAGTAGTCTGTAGTAATCTATTGTAGTCTATAGTAGTCTATAGTAGTATGTAGTAGTCTATAGTAGTCTGTAGTAATCTATAGTAGTATGTAGTAGTCTATAGTAGTATGTAGTAGTCTGTAGTAATCTATTGTAGTCTATAGTAGTCTGATTCAGTTTGTAGTAGTCTATAGTAGTCTGTGGTAATCTGTAATAGTCTATAGTAGTCTGATTCAGGCTGTAGTAGTCTATAGTAGTCTGTAGTAGTCTATAGTAGTCTGTAGTAGTCTATAGTAGTCTGTAGTAGTCTACAGTAGTATTAGTAGTCTGTAGTAATCTATTGTAGTCTATAGTAGTCTGCAGTAATCTATTGTAGTCTATAGTAGTCTGATTCAGTTTGTAATAGTCTATAGTAGTCTGTAGTAATCTATTGTAGTCTATAGTAGTATGTAGTAGTATGTAGTAGTCTATAGTAGTCTGTAGTAATCTATTGTAGTCTATAGTAGTCTATAGTAGTATGTGGTAGTCTATAGTAGTATGTAGTAATCTATAGTAGTATGTAGTAGTCCATAGTAGTATTAGTAGTCTGTAGTAGTCTATAGTAGTCTGATTCAGTTTGTAACAGTCTATAGTAGTTTCTAGTAGTCTGTAGTAGTCTAATTCAGTTTGTAGTAGTCAGTAGTTGGTCTTTAGTAGTCTGTGGTCATCTGTAGTAATCTATTGTAGTCTATAGTAGTTTGAAGTAGTCTATAGTAGTCTGTGGTAATCTGTAGTAGTTTGTAGTAGTCTGATTCAGGCTGTAGTAGTCTATAGTAGTTTGTAGTGGTCTGATTCTGTTTGTAGTAGTCTGTAGTAGTCTGTAGTAGTCTATAGTAGTCTATAGTAGTCTGTGGTAATCTGTAGTAGTTTGTAGTAGTCTGTAGTAGTCTGTAGTAGTCTATAGTAGTTTGTAGTAGTCTGATTCTGTTTGTAGTAGTCTGTAGTAGTCTGTAGTAGTCTGTAGTAGTTTGTAGTAGTCTATAGTAGTCTGTAGTAGTCTGATTCTGTTTGTAGTAGTCTATAGTAGTTTGAAGTAGTCTATAGTAGCCTCTAGTAGTCTTATTTAGTTTGTAGTAGTCTATAGTAGTCTCTTGTAGTATTAGTAGTCTGTAGCAGTTATTTGTGATCTGTAGTAGTCTACAGTGGTATATAGTAGTATGAAGTAGTCTATAGCAGTCTGATTAAGTCTGTATTAGTATAAGTAGTCTAGTAGTCTATAGTCTGTAGTAGTCTGTTGTTGTCTGTAGTAATCTATTGTAGTCTGTAGTAATCTATAGTAGTCTGTAGTAATCTATAGTAGTCTGTGGTAGTCAATATTAGTCCATAGTAGTCTGTATTAGTCTGTAGTAGTCTGTAGTAATCTGTATTAGTCTATAGTAGTCTGTAGTAGTCTGTATTAGTCTATAGTAGTCTGTAGTAATCTGTTGTTGTCTGTAGTAATCTATAGTAGTCTGTGGTAGTATGTAGTAGTCTGTAGTAGTATATCGTATTCTGTAGTAGTATATAGTAGTCTGCAGTAGTATATAGTAGTCTGCAGTAGTATATAGTAGTCTGTAGTAGTATATAGTAGTCTGTAGTAGTATATAGTAGTCTGCGGTAGTATATAGTAGTCTGTGGTAGTATATAGTAGTCTGTGGTAGTCTGTTGTCTGTAGTAATCTATTCTAATCTATTGTAATCTGCCCTCTGTAGTAGTCTATAGTAGTTTGCAGTAGTCTGTAGTAGTTTAATTCAGTTTGCAGTAGTCTGTAGTTGGTCTATGGTAGTCTGTGGTCATCTGTGGAAATCTATAGTAGTTTGTAGTAGTCTGTAGTAGTCTGATTCTGTTTGTAGTAGTCTATGATAGTTTGAAGTAGTCTATAGTAGTCTGTAGTAATATGTGGTAGTCTATTGTAGTCTGATTGGGTCTGTAGTAGTCTATAGTAGTTTGAAGTAGTCTATAGTAGTCTGTAGTAATCTGTGGTAGTCTGATTCGGTCTGTAGTAGTCTATAGTAGTTTGAAGTAGTCTATAGTAGTCTGTAGTAATCTGTAGTAGTCTGATTCGGTCTGTAGTAGTCTATAGTAGTCTGTAGTAGTCTGTAGTAGTTAATAGTAGTCTGTAGTAGTCTAAAGTAGTATGTAGTAGTCTGATTCAGTTTGTAGTAGTCTGTAGTAGTCTGTAGTAGTATATAGTAATCTATAGTAGTCTTTAGTAGTCTATAGTAGTCTATAGTAATCTATAGTAGTCTGTAGTAATCTATAGTAGTCTGTAGTAGTCTATAGTAATCTATAATAGTATATAGTAGTCTATAGTAGTCTATAACAATCTGTAGTAATCTATAGTAGTCTATAGTAGTCTAATAATCTGTAGTAATCTATAGTAATCTGTAGTAATATAATAATCTGTAGTAATCTATAGTAATCTATAGTAATCTATAGTAGTCTGTAGTAATCTATAGTAATCTATAGTAGTCTGTAGTAATCTATAGTAATCTATAGTAGTCTGTAGTAATCTATAGTAGTCTATAGTAATCTATAGTAGTCTGTAGCAATCTATAGTAATCTATAGTATTCTATAGTAATCTATAGTAGTCTGTAGTAATCTATAGTAATCTATAGTAGTCTGTAGTAATCTATAGTAATCTATAGTAGTCTGTAGTAATCTATAGTAGTCTGTAGTAATCTATAGTAATATAATAATCTGTAGTAATCTATAGTAGTCTATAGTAGTATGTAGTAATCTATAGTAGTCTGTAGTAGTCTGTAGTAGTATGTAGTAGTCTGTAGTAGTATATAGTAATCTATAGTAGTCTATAATAATCTGTAGTAATCTATAGTAATATAATAATCTGTAGTAATCTATAGTAGTCCATAGTAGTATGTAGTAATCTATAGTAGTCTGTAGTAGTCTGTAGTAGTATGTAGTAGTCTGTAGTAATATATAGTAATCTATAGTAGTATATAGTAATCTATAGTAGTCTATAGTAATCTATAGTAGTCTATAGTAATCTATAGTAATATAATAATCTGTAGTAATCTATAGTAATCTATAGTAGTATATAGTAATCTATAGTAATCTATAGTAGTCTATAGTAGTCTGTAGTAGTCTATAGTAATCTATAGTAGTATATAGTAATCTATAGTAATCTATAGTAGTCTATAGTAGTCTGTAGTAGTCTATAGTAATCTATAGTAATGTATAGTAGTCTATAGTAGTCTGTAGTAGTCTATAGTAATCTATAGTAATCTATAGTATTCTATAGTAATCTATAGT
>NW_025547354.1:65000-77500 GCF_905237065.1 Salmo salar
AGGAATACACAGACAGACAGACAGACGAGACAGACAGACAGACGAGACAGACAGACAGACAGACAGACAGACAGACAGACAGACAGACAGACAGACAGACAGACAGACGACAGACAGACAGACAGACAGACAGACAGACAGACAGACAGACAGATTAACCCTTCCTTGTTCTCCCTCCTTTGTTCTCCAGACTGTGTGGATCTGTTGAGGAGGTGTCTGGCGAAGCGACCCCGAGGACGGCCCACTCTGGAGGAGATGCTGCTCCACCCCTGGCTCCAGCCGGACACGCCCCCCTGGCTCCAGCCGGACACGCCCCCTGGCTCCAGCCAGACACGCCCCCCTGGCTCCAGCCGGACACGCCCCCTGGACAGACCTGCAGCCTGTCACCTGAAGACAACACATCTTCACTCGGGACATAAATAAACGATTTTTAAAACATTTTTTTTTTACCCGTCTTTGAAAAGTGACTCCTTCAACGTGAAAATGTAAACTTTGAACAAATATCATACTTTTATCATTCATGATTTGTTACTCTGCACACACACACACACACACACACACACACACACACACACACACACACACACACACACACAGATCATGTTTAATCATACTGTTTTACTCACTTCATATGTATATACTGTATTGTAGTCATGGTTCATCCTATATGACTACTGCTGTCCACTTCATATGTATATACTGTATTCTAGTCCTGGTCCATCCTGTATAACTACTGTCTATACACACCATCCTATATAACTACTGTCTATACACACCATCCTATATAACTACTGTCTATACTGTCTATACACACCATCCTATATAACTACTGTCTATACTGTTTATACACACCATCCTATATAACTACTGTCTATACACACCATCCTATATAACTACTGTCTATACACACCATCCTATATAACTACTGTCTATACACACCATCCTATATAACTACTGTCTATACACACCATCCTATATAACTACTGTCTATACTGTCTATACACACCATCCTATATAACTACTGTCTAGTCACACCATCATATACATAGGTATATGTTTATATTCTGAACTCTGACATTGCTCGTCCTAATATTTCTATATTTATTAATGTAATTTGTTTATTTTTATTTTATGGGGAATTTTTGCGTGTATTGTTTTGTATTGTTAGTTATTACTGCACTGTTGAATTTCGCTACATCCGCTATAACTTCCGCAAACTGACCTGGTGGTTTCCTTGGTTACAGTACAACCTTACGGAAGGAGTGACAACGATTCTGCTTGAAAATAAAAACATGATTTGAAATACAAAGACTATTAAAATGACATATTCGATTTTATATTGACATATATAGGTATTTATTTTTGTTTTTTTATTATTATTATGTCGTGAAAATGTATATTAGTAATATATATTTATATTTTCCACATCAAGTTTTCGGTGCATTTTCCGGTTCCGACAGGCGACGCACATCCGGTGGAGTTTCGACCAATGAGAAGGCGTCGTTTCGTTTGAACCGGGGGAGCGGTACTCTTATCGTTGTTCTGTCTGTTGTTTAAAAACGGAATAAAATACTTATATTTCATCCCGTAACTAAATCAACTAACGTTAGCTAAAAAATTAAATAAATAAAAAGGTGTGATAACGGATACAGACGGAGGGGACGTTTAATGTTTGAGTTTGGTGAGTATTTTATGTTTTTTGGGACGCTAACCTAGTTAGCTGTAACGGTGGGAAATAAACATTGTAACGTTACTCTGTCAACAACAACACACACCAAAAAAGTCAATTATACCGATGGATATCTATGGGGAGACTATTTTAGGTATAGTTAAGCTGACTAGTCATAGTAAAAAAAACAAATCACTGAATGTAAAAAGAGTCCGTTTTTTTCCCTCCCCCATATGTTGTTTTGTTGTCGCTAGCTAACGTTACATGAATTGAGAAAAACGGATATAGGATAAGCTTAAGTAACGTTTAGTCCTAATATGTCAACTGGGGCGTATTCATTATGCCAATTCTGTTTTAAAACGTTTATTAAACGGAAGCACATGGAACGAAACAGGGAGGGACCTACCTGAATTTGTCCAATAGAAACCCTCGTTTTTTTTTTTTGCTCAGTTTGGTTCTTAAACGGTACAACGGTACACGTAACGAATACGCCCCGGTCACCGTTATTTATCATTTGACAGTCGGTTCCCGATCTTCTTGTTGGTGAAACTGACCTGAGTAAAGATGAACCGAGCAGGCCAACCGTTGTTCATGAAGACCTACGGCAAACAGAAACGGAAGTTGGAGGCCTGGATCTCCCCTGACAACCGAAAACAGGTTTTCGACACCACCTCTTCCTCTGACCTCTCCATTGCTGAGCCCTCCAACCCCAAACCCCCGGCCAAGAGGTAAGTGTGACCTTGTGCTCCTGAAGAACTAGTGATCTGGGCGTGAAGGCTTTTTCTCCGTTCCTGCTCAGCAGACCAGGGCCTAGATAGATTAGCTCGCTGAATCAGGTGGCGGGTTTAGCTTCTCCTGGATTTGCTTCTAGAACCACTACTATAGTCTAAATGTCTGTAACAGTGATTGGAATTCTAGCTCTCTGTGTGTCTTCTTCTATGGTCTTCTCTGCTATCTGTATGTCTTCTTCTATGGTCTTCTCTGCTCTCGCTGTGTTTCTTCTTCTATGGTCTTCTCTGTGTTTCTTCTTCTATGGTCTTCTCTGTGTTTCTTCTTCTATGGTCTTCCCTGCTCTCCTAGTATGTCTTCTTCTATGGTCTTCTCTGCTCTCTCTGCATGTCTTCTTCTATGGTCTTCTCTGCTCTCTCTGCATGTCTTCTTCTATGGTCTTCTCTGCTATCTGTATGTCTTCTTCTAGGTCTTCTCTGCTCTCTCTGTGTTTCTTCTTCTATGGTCTTCCCTGCTCTCTTTGTGTTTCTTCTTCTATGGTCTTCTCTGTGTTTCTTCTTCTATGGTCTTCCCTGCTCTCCTAGTATGTCTTCTTCTATGGTCTTCTCTGCTCTGTGTTTCTTCTTCTATGGTCTTCCCTGCTCTCTCTGTGTTTCTTCTTCTATGGTCTTCTCTGCTCTCTCTGTGTGTCTTCTTCTCTGCTCTCTCTGTGTGTCTTCTTCTCTGCTCTCTCTGTGTTTCTTCTTCTATGGTCTTCTCTGCAGTTATATGGTCACTTTGCTCTGACTTTGCTCTCACTTTGCTTCTTCTATGTGCTTCTCTCTCTCTCTCTTTATCTCACCATCTCAACTGTGACCCATCTTCCTTTCTTCTGCACTGGTACGAAAACATCCTCTTCCTCTCCTCCCGGCCCCCCTTCCCCTGTTCCAGAGGGAGAAAGACAAGTACAGCAGATGGCAGTAGAGCGACGCGACTAGCTAAGTCCAATGCCCTGTCCTGTCTGAGAGAGAAGGACAGTGACGAAGAGAACATCTTCATTGTCCCTCCTCCTCCTCCTCCTCCTCACACCCAGCAGCAGAGCAACAACGCAGACAGGTCAGACTAGTGGCATTACCTTTCTGGTCTTCAAATGTCTATCTGTATCTGTGTGTGTGTGTGTGTGTGTGTGTGTGTGTGTGTGTGTGTGTGTGTGTGTGTGTGTGTGTGTGTGTGTGTGTGTGTGTGTGTGTGTGTGTGTGTGTGTGTGTGTGTGTGTGTGTGTGTGTGTGTGTGTTTCAGGAAGTCATTGTTGAGGCGTACTGGTAGAAAGGCCCAGCGTATCGTGAGCACCAGTGAGAGTGATGAAGAGTCAACGACCACCAGCCAACCCAACCCTAAACGCTCCACAGCTAGAGACAAGACACACACACAGTCAGACTTTTACATCTTTTATTAATGTAACCTTCATTTAACCTTTATTTAACCTTCATTTAACCTTCAACACAAAAACAGTCAGATTTTTACATGTTTTATTAATGTAACCTTCATTTAACCTTTATTTAACCTTCATTTAACCTTCAACACACACACAGTCAGATTTTTACATGTTTTATTAATGTAACCTTCATGTAACCTTTATTTAACCTTCAACATGCACACAGACTTTTACATGTTTTATTAATTTAACCTTTATTTAACCTTCATTTAACTAGGCAAGTCAGTTAAGAATCAGGGGCAGAATGACAGATTTTCACCTTCAGTTACTGGCCCAACTCTCTAACCACTAGGCTACCTGCCTCCTCTAACCACTAGGCTACCTGCCTCCTCTAACCACCAGGCTACCTGCCTCCTCCTCTAACCACTAGGCTACCTGCCTCCTCTAACCACCAGGCTACCTGCCTCCTCCTCTAACCACTAGGCTACCTGCCTCCTCTAACCACTAGGCTACCTGCCTCCTCTAACCACTAGGCTACCTGCCTCCTCTAACCACTAGGCTACCTGCCTCCTCTAACCACTAGGCTACCCGCCTCCTCTAACCACTAGGCTAGCTGCCTCCTCCTCTAACCACTAGGCTAGCTGCCTCCTCTAACCACTAGGCTAGCTGCCTCCTCTAACCACTAGGCTACCTGCCTCCTCTAACCACTAGGCTACCTGCCTCCTCTAACCACTAGGCTACCTGCCTCCTCTAACCACTAGGCTACCTGCCTCCTCCTCTAACCACTAGGCTGCCTGCCTCCTCCTCTAACCACTAGGCTACCTGCCTCCTCTAACCACTAGGCTACCTGCCTCCTCTAACCACTAGGCTACCTGCCTCCTCTAACCACTAGGCTACCTGCCTCCTCTAACCACTAGGCTACCTGCCTCCTCTAACCACTAGGCTACCTGCCTCCTCTAACCACTAGGCTACCTGCCTCCTCTAACCACTAGGCTACCTGCCTCCTCCTCTAACCACTAGGCTACCTGCCTCCTCCTCTAACCACTAGGCTACCTGCCTCCTCCTCTAACCACTAGGCTACCTGCCTCCTCTAACCACTAGGCTACCTGCCTCCTCCTCTAACCACTAGGCTACCTGCCTCCTCCTCTAACCACTAGGCTACCTGCCTCCTCCTCTAACCACTAGGCTACCTGCCTCCTCCTCTAACCACTAGGCTACCTGCCTCCTCCTCTAACCACTAGGCTACCTGCCTCCTCCTCTAACCACTAGGCTACCTGCCTCCTCCTCTAACCACTAGGCTACCTGCCTCCTCCTCTAACCACTAGGCTACCTGCCTCCTCTAACCACTAGGCTACCCGCCTCCTCCTCTAACCACTAGGCTACCTGCCTCCTCCTCTAACCACTAGGCTACCTGCCTCCTCCTCTAACCACTAGGCTACCTGCCTCCTCCTCTAACCACTAGGCTACCCGCCTCCTCCTCTAACCACTAGGCTACCTGCCTCCTCCTCTAACCACTAGGCTACCTGCCTCCTCCTCTAACCACTAGGCTACCTGCCTCCTCCTCTAACCACTAGGCTACCTGCCTCCTCCTCTAACCACTAGGTTACCTGCCTCCTCCTCTAACCACTAGGCTACCTGCCTCCTCCTCTATCCACTAGGCTACCTGCCTCCTCTAACCACCAGGCTACCTGCCTCCTCCTCTAACCACTAGGCTACCCGCCTCCTCTAACCACTAGGCTACCTGCCTCCTCCTCTAACCACTAGGCTACCTGCCTCCTCTAACCACTAGGCTACCTGCCTCCTCTAACCACTAGGCTACCTGCCTCCTCCTCTAACCACTAGGCTACCCGCCTCCTCCTCTAACCACTAGGCTACCTGCCTCCTCTAACCACTAGGCTACCCGCCTCCTCCTCTAACCACTAGGCTACCTGCCTCCTCCTCTAACCACTAGGCTACCTGCCTCCTCCTCTAACCACTAGGCTACCTGCCTCCTCCTCTAACCACTAGGCTACCTGCCTCCTCCTCTAACCACTAGGCTACCTGCCTCCTCCTCTAACCACTAGGCTACCTGCCTCCTCCTCTAACCACTAGGCTACCTGCCTCCTCCTCTAACCACTAGGCTACCTGCCTCCTCCTCTAACCACTAGGCTACCCGCCTCCTCCTCTAACCACTAGGCTACCTGCCTCCTCCTCTAACCACTAGGCTACCTGCCTCCTCCTCTAACCACTAGGCTACCTGCCTCCTCCTCTAACCACTAGGCTACCTGCCTCCTCCTCTAACCACTAGGTTACCTGCCTCCTCCTCTAATCACTAGGCTACCTGCCTCCTCCTCTATCCACTAGGCTACCTGCCTCCTCCCTAACCACCAGGCTACCTGCCTCCTCCTCTAACCACTAGGCTACCCGCCTCCTCTAACCACTAGGCTACCTGCCTCCTCCTCTAACCACTAGGCTACCTGCCTCCTCTAACCACTAGGCTACCTGCCTCCCTCTAACCACTAGGCTACCTGCCTCCTCCTCTAACCACTAGGCTACCCACCTCCTCTAACCACTAGGCTACCTGCCTCCTCCTCTAACCACTAGGCTACCTGCCTCCTCCTCTAACCACTAGGCTACCTGCCTCCTCCTCTAACCACTAGGCTACCTGCCTCCTCCTCTAACCACTAGGCTACCTGCCTCCTCCTCTAACCACTAGGCTACCTGCCTCCTCCTCTAACCACTAGGCTACCTGCCTCCTCCTCTAACCACTAGGCTACCTGCCTCCTCTAACCACTAGGCTACCTGCCTCCTCCTCTAACCACTAGGCTACCCACCTCCTCTATCCACTAGGCTACCTGCCTCCTCCTCTAACCACTAGGGCTACCTGCCTCCTCCTCTAACCACTAGGCTACCTGCCTCCTCCTCTAACCACTAGGCTACCTGCCTCCTCTAACCACTAGGCTACCTGCCTCCTCTAACCACTAGGCTACCCGCCTCCTCCTCTAACCACTAGGCTACCTGCCTCCTCCTCTAACCACTAGGCTACCTGCCTCCTCCTCTAACCACTAGGCTACCTGCCTCCTCTAACCACTAGGCTACCTGCCTCCTCCTCTAACCACTAGGCTACCCGCCTCCTCCTCTAACCACCAGGCTACCTGCCTCCTCCTCTAACCACTAGGCTACCTGCCTCCTCTAACCACTAGGCTACCTGCCTCCTCTAACCACTAGGCTACCTGCCTCCTCCTCTAACCACTAGGCTACCTGCCTCCTCTAACCACTAGGCTACCTGCCTCCTCCTCTAACCACTAGGCTACCCGCCTCCTCTAACAGTCAACCAATCAGGTTTCAATAGACTCACTATACAACAGAGTTGTTCTACATCAATGAATGGACATTTTTATATAGAGGTCTTCTCTGTCTCTCTCTCCCTGTATCTCTCTCCCTGTCTCTCTCTCTCTCTCTCTACCCCCCCCCTCTCTCTCTACCCCTGTCTCTCTCTCTACCCGTCTCTCTCTCTCCCCCCTCTCCCTCTCTCTCTCTCTACCCCTCTCTCTCTCTCTCTCTCTCTCTCCCTGTCTCTCTCTCCCTGTCTCTCTCTCCCTGTCTCTCTCTCTCTCTACCCCCCCTCTCTCTCTCCCTCTCTCTCTCTCTCTACCCCCCCCCTCTCTCTCTACCCCTGTCTCTCTCTCTACCCGTCTCTCTCTCTCCCCCCTCTCCCTCTCTCTCTCTCTACCCCCCCTCTCTCTCTCTCTCTCTCTCTCCCTGTCTCTCACTCCCTGTCTCTCTCTCTCTACCCCCCTCTCTCTCTCCCTGTCTCTCTCTCCCTCTCTCTCTCTACCCCCCCTCTCTCTCTCTCTCTCTCTCCCTGTCTCTCTCTCCCTGTCTGTCTCTCTCTCTCTCTACCCCCTCTCTCTCTCCCTGTCTCTCTCTCTCTCTACCCCCCTCTCCCTCTCTCTCTCTCCCTGTCTCTCTCTCCCTGTCTCTCTCTCTCTCTACCCCCTCTCTCTCTCCCTGTCTCTCTCTCTCTCCCCCCTCTCTCTCTCTCTCAGTCCGACTCCAGGGAAGTTTGTGACGCATCGTAGGGGAGCAACAACCGCCAAACACAAAGCCCCCAAGAGGAAACTCAGAGTACGCCCCCGTTCCAATCCTCTCCGTCCTACCTTCACTCCCCCGTTCCTCTCCGTCCTACCTTCACTCCCCCCGAGGTCCCGTTCCAATCCTCTCCATCCTACCTTCACTACCCCGTTCCAATCCTCTCCGTCCTACCTTCACTCCCCCCGAGGTCCCGTTCCAATCCTCTCCGTCCTACCTTCACTACCCCGTTCCTATCCTCTCCATCCCACCTTCACTACCCCGTTCCAATCCTCTCCGTCCTACCTTCTCTCCCCCGTTCCTATCCTCTCCATCCTACCTTCACTCCCCCGTTCCTATCCTCTCCATCCCACCTTCACTCCCCCGTTCCAATCCTCTCCATCCTACCTTCACTACCCCGTTCCAATCCTCTCTGTCCTACCTTCACTACCCCGTTCCAATCCTCTCTGTCCTACCTTCACTACCCCGTTCCAATCCTCTCTGTCCTACCTTCACTACCCCGTTCCAATCCTCTCTGTCCTACCTTCACTACCCCGTTCCAATCCACTCCATCCTACCTTCACTCCCCCGTTCCAATCCTCTCCATCCTACTTTCACTACCCCGTTCCAATCCTCTCTGTCCTACCTTCACTACCCCGTTCCAACTTCACTACCCCGTTCCAATCCTCTCCGTCCTACCTTCACTACCCCGTTCCAATCCTCTCCATCCTACCTTCACTCCCCCGAGTCCCCGTTCCAATCCTCTCTGTCCTACCTTCACTCCCCCGTTCCACCTTCACTACCCCGTTCCAAGCCTCTCCATCCTACCTTCACTCCCCCCGAGGCCCCGTTCCAATCCTCTCCATCCTACCTTCACTCCCCCGTTCCAACTTCACTACCCCGTTTCCCACCTTCACTACCCCGTTCCAATCCACTCCATCCTACCTTCACTACCCCGTTCCAATCCTCTCCATCCTACCTTCACTACCCCGTTCCAATCCTCTCTGTCCTACCTTCACTCCCCCGTTCCAATCCTCTCTGTCCTACCTTCACTACCCCGTTCCAATCCACTCCATCCTACCTTCACTACCCCGTTCCAATCCTCTCTGTCCTACCTTCACTCCCCCGTTCCAATCCACTCCATCCTACCTTCACTACCCCGTTCCAATCCACTCCATCCTACCTTCACTACCCCGTTCCAATCCTCTCCATCCTACCTTCACTACCCCGTTCCAATCCTCTCTGTCCTACCTTCACTCCCCGTTCCAATCCACTCCATCCTACCTTCACTACCCCGTTCCAATCCACTCCATCCTACCTTCACTACCCCGTTCCAATCCTCTCCATCCTACCTTCACTACCCCGTTCCAATCCTCTCTGTCCTACCTTCACTACCCCGTTCCAATCCTCTCTGTCCTACCTTCACTACCCCGTTCCAATCCACTCCATCCTACCTTCACTACCCCGTTCCAATCCTCTCCGTCCTACCTTCACTACCCCGTTCCAATCCTCTCCATCCTACCTTCACTACCCCGTTCCAATCCACTCCATCCTACCTTCACTACCCGTTTCCTCTCCATCCTACCTTCACTCCCCCGTTCCATCTTCACTCCCCGTTCCAATCCTCTCCATCCTACCTTCACTCCCCGTTCCTCTCCATCCTACCTTCACTACCCCGTTCCTATCCTCTCCATCCTACTTTCACTACCCGCTTCCCCGTTCCAATCCTCTCTGTCCTACCTTCACTACCCCGTTCCAACTTCACTACCCCGTTCCAATCCTCTCCGTCCTACCTTCACTCCCCGTTCCAATCCTCTCTGTCCTACCTTCACTACCCCGTTCCAATCCACTCCATCCTACCTTCACTACCCCGTTCCAATCCTCTCCATCCTACCTTCACTACCCCGTTCCAATCCTCTCCATCCTACTTTCACTCCCCGTTCCTATCCTCTCCATCCCACCTTCACTCCCCCGTTCCTATCCTCTCCATCCTACTTTCACTCCCCGTTCCTATCCTCTCCATCCCACCTTCACTCCCCCGTTCCAATCCTCTCCATCCCACCTTCACTCCCCCGTTCCTATCCTCTCCATCCCACCTTCACTCCCCCGTTCCTATCCTCTCCATCCCACCTTCACTCCCCCGTTCCAATCCTCTCCATCCCACCTTCACTCCCCCGTTCCTATCCTCTCCATCCTACTTTCACTCCCCCGTTCCTATCCTCTCCATCCCACCTTCACTCCCCCGTTCCAATCCTCTCCATCCCACCTTCACTCCCCGTTCCTATCCTCTCCATCCCACCTTCACTCCCCGTTCCTATCCTCTCCATCCCACCTTCACTCCCCGTTCCAATCCTCTCCATCCCACCTTCACTCCCCCGTTCCTATCCTCTCCATCCTACTTTCACTCCCCCGTTCCTATCCTTCTCCATAGTGACTCTGGTCATAAATTGTGAGCTACATCGTGTCCCCTGAGAGATCCTAACCCCTGTCTGTCTCTCTGTGTGTGTCTCTGTGTCTCTCTGTGTCTCTCTCTGTGTGTGTCTCTGTCTCTCTGTGTGTCTCTCTGTGTGTGTCTCTGTCTCTCTGTGTGTCTCTGTGTCTCTGTGTGTCTCTCTGTGTCTCTCTGTGTCTCTCTCTGTGTGTCTCTCTGTGTGTCTCTCTCTGTGTCTCTCTGTGTGTGTGTCTCTGTCTCTCTGTGTGTCTCTCTCTGTGTGTGTCTCTGTGTCTCTCTGTGTCTCTGTGTGTGTGTGTCTCTGTGTCTCTCTCTGTGTGTCTCTCTGTGTGTCTCTCTGTGTCTCTCTGTGTGTGTGTCTCTGTCTCTCTGTGTCTCTCTGTGTGTCTCTCTCTGTGTGTGTCTCTGTGTCTCTCTGTGTCTCTGTGTGTGTGTGTCTCTGTGTCTCTCTGTGTCTCTCTCTGTGTGTGTCTCTGTGTCTCTCTGTGTCTCTGTGTGTGTGTGTCTCTGTGTCTCTGTGTGTCTCTCTCTGTGTGTGTGTCTCTGGTCTTCCCAGGTCCTGCTGGCCCAGCTCAGCTCAAACTCCTCTGATGACTTCGTCCATGATGGAAGAGAAGAAGGGGGAGTGGTCCAGCGTGCCTTCCCTTGCCGTGCCAAACAGGGGCGCCGCCGTGCCCTGGCCAACGCTGACAGCTCGTTGGCCGACCCGGGGAACAGCGGAGTAGTAACCAACGGTTACGGTTTCCTGCGAGATATCTCTCTGAATGATTCGCCCGAGCGCCCCTCGGGACCCTGCCACAGGAAACCTCTCTTCTCCTCCACCCCTAGCTCACGTTCCCTCCGTCCTCCCATCTCTCCCTCCGCCAGCGACGTCATCTCTCTGAGCGCCGCCCGGGAGGAGCTGGCCGTTCCAGAGGACCCGCTCCGTCCCTCTCCGTCTGCCTCGCTCGCAGATCCACGTCCTGGGCAACGCCAGCTGTCGTCCCTGTGCCGGGAAGTGGGACCAGAGGTAGGAAACTGCGAAGGATCAACCAGCGTGAGGAGTAACAGGAGCCGGAATGGAGACTCGGCGATCCAAGATGGCGTCGGTGAGCAGCTGAGCCTGAGCCTGTTCTCCGCGGTTGCCTGTGAGCGGACTGGCTCAGGCACGGCCGGGGAGGAAACTGAGGACGGCAGCCATTTTGTGTCGGCGACGACGGCGGGACGGGATTGGCTGGCCGAGGTAGTGAAGGAGAGATGTCTGACGCGGCGCTGTGTCGTACGGCTAGAGAGAGAGTACAAACTGCACCGCGACGCCACCTATTCGTCCTGCGTCGACCCTACGAGGTCACGCTACGACGGCGGGTCCGTCGACCACTCGGTGATCAGAGATCCGTCTACAGCGAGGGGTATAGAGATCCGTCTAGAGGAGACGCGGGTCGGCGAACGAAGGGCGGTCTGAGACCGTGCGGTGATCAGAGATCCGTCTAGAGGAGACGCGGGTCGGCGAACGAAGGGCGGTTTAGCCGGCGGTGATCGAGACCGTCTAGAGGAGACGCGGGGTCGGCGAACGAAGGGCGGTCTGTAGACCGTGCGGTCAACGACAGCGTTCGGACTCTGGGAAGGGTCGCGTCGATCAGCCGGACCGGTGAGGAACTTCTCAGGGTGGTGCAGAGATGTCTGAATGTACACTGTGAGGTACAGCTGGAGAGGCTGATCGTCCCTAAAGGGAACTTTCACAAGGACAAGGACAGTCTCGTCCCTAAAGACCACGTTCCCAAGGACAGTCTCGTCCCTAAAGACCACGTTCCCAAGGACAGTCTCGTCCCTAAAGACCACGTTCCCAAGGACAGTCTCGTCCCTAAAGACCACGTTCCCAAGGACAGTCTCGTCCCTAAAGACCACGTTCCCAAGGACAGTCTCGTCCCTAAAGACCACGTTCCCAAGGACAGTCTCGTCCCTAAAGACCACGTTCCCAAGGACAGTCTCGTCCCTAAAGACCACGTTCCCAAGGACAGTCTCGTCCCTAAAGACCACGTTCCCAAGGACAGTCTCGTCCCTAAAGACCACGTTCCCAAGGACAGTCTCGTCCCTAAAGACCACGTTCCCAAGGACAGTCTCGTCCCTAAAGACCACGTTCCCAAGGACAGTCTCGTCCCTAAAGACCACGTTCCCAAGGACAGTCTCGTCCCTAAAGACCACGTTCC
>NW_025547354.1:85000-122530 GCF_905237065.1 Salmo salar
GGAGCTCACTAGCTCTATCTGGTCCCCTATCTGGTCCCCTTCAGTCTGGGAGCTCACTAGCTCTATCTGGTCCTCTTCAGTCTGGGGCTCTAGCTCTATCTGGTCCCCTATCTGGTCCCTTCAGTCTGGGAGCTCACTAGCTCTATCTGGTCCCCTTCAGTCTGGGAGCTCACTAGCTCTATCTGGTCCCCTATCTGGTCCCCTTCAGTCTGGGAGCTCACTAGCTCTATCTGGTCCCCTATCTGGTCCCCTTCAGTCTGGGAGCTCACTAGCTCTATCTGGTCCCCTATCTGGTCCCCTATCTGGTCCCCTTCAGTCTGGGAGCTCACTAGCTCTATCTGGTCCCCTTCAGTCTGGGAGCTCACTAGCTCTATCTGGTCCCCTATCTGGTCCCCTTCAGTCTGGGAGCTCACTAGCTCTATCTGGTCCCCTATCTGGTCCCCTTCAGTCTGGGAGCTCACTAGCTCTATCTGGTCCCCTATCTGGTCCTCTTCAGTCTGGGAGCTCACTAGCTCTATCTGGTCCCCTTCAGTCTGGGAGCTCACTAGCTCTATCTGGTCCCCTTCAGTCTGGGAGCTCACTAGCTCTATCTGGTCCCCTTCAGTCTGGGAGCTCACTGGCTCTATCTGGTCCCCTATCTGGTCCCCTTCAGTCTGGGAGCTCACTGGCTCTATCTGGTCCCCTATCTGGTCCCTTTATCTGGTCCCCCTTCAGTCTGGGAGCTCACTAGCTCTATCTGGTCCCCTATCTGGTCCTCTTCAGTCTGGGAGCTCACTAGCTCTATCTGGTCCCCTTCAGTCTGGGAGCTCACTAGCTCTATCTGGTCCCCTTCAGTCTGGGAGCTCACTAGCTCTATCTGGTCCCCTTCAGTCTGGGAGCTCACTAGCTCTATCTGGTCCCCTATCTGGTCCCCTTCAGTCTGGGAGCTCACTAGCTCTATCTGGTCCCCTATCTGGTCCCCTTCAGTCTGGGAGCTCACTAGCTCTATCTGGTCCCCTATCTGGTCCCCTTCAGTCTGGGAGCTCACTAGCTCTATCTGGTCCCCTATCTGGTCCTCTTCAGTCTGGGAGCTCACTAGCTCTATCTGGTCCCCTTCAGTCTGGGAGCTCACTAGCTCTATCTGGTCCCCTTCAGTCTGGGAGCTCACTAGCTCTATCTGGTCCCCTTCAGTCTGGGGAGCTCACTAGCTCTATCTGGTCCCCTATCTGGTCCCCTTCAGTCTGGGAGCTCACTAGCTCTATCTGGTCCCCTTCAGTCTGGGAGCTCACTAGCTCTATCTGGTCCCCTTCAGTCTGGGAGCTCACTAGCTCTATCTGGTCCCCTATCTGGTCCCCTTCAGTCTGGGAGCTCACTAGCTCTATCTGGTCCCCTATCTGGTCCCCTATCTGGTCCCCTTCAGTCTGGGAGCTCACTAGCTCTATCTGGTCCCCTATCTGGTCCTCTTCAGTCTGGGAGCTCACTAGCTCTATCTGGTCCCCTATCTGGTCCTCTTCAGTCTGGGAGCTCACTAGCTCTATCTGGTCCCCTATCTGGTCCTCTTCAGTCTGGGAGCTCACTAGCTCTATCTGGTCCCCTATCTGGTCCCCTTCAGTCTGGGAGCTCATTAGCTCTATCTGGTCCCCTATCTGGTCCCCTTCAGTCTGGGAGCTCACTAGCTCTATCTGGTCCACTATCTGGTCCCCTTCAGTCTGGGAGCTCACTAGCTCTATCTGGTCCCCTTCAGTCTGGGAGCTCACTAGCTCTATCTGGTCCCCTATCTGGTCCCCTATCTGGTCCCCTTCAGTCTGGGAGCTCACTAGCTCTATCTGGTCCCCTTCAGTCTGGGAGCTCGCTAGCTCTATCTGGTCCTCTTCAGTCTGGGAGCTCACTAGCTCTATCTGGTCCCCTTCAGTCTGGGAGCTCACTAGCTCTATCTGGTCCCCTATCTGGTCCCCTATCTGGTCCTCTTCAGTCTGGGAGCTCACTAGCTCTATCTGGTCCCCTATCTGGTCCCCTATCTGGTCCTCTTCAGTCTGGGAGCTCACTAGCTCTATCTGGTCCCCTATCTGGTCCCCTTCAGTCTGGGAGCTCACTAGCTCTATCTGGTCCCCTTCAGTCTGGGAGCTCACTAGCTCTATCTGGTCCCCTATCTGGTCCCCTTCAGTCTGGGAGCTCACTAGCTCTATCTGGTCCCCTATCTGGTCCTCTTCAGTCTGGGAGCTCACTAGCTCTATCTGGTCCCCTATCTGGTCCCCTTCAGTCTGGGAGCTCATTAGCTCTATCTGGTCCCCTATCTGGTCCCCTTCAGTCTGGGAGCTCACTAGCTCTATCTGGTCCACTATCTGGTCCCCTTCAGTCTGGGAGCTCACTAGCTCTATCTGGTCCCCTTCAGTCTGGGAGCTCGCTAGCTCTATCTGGTCCTCTTCAGTCTGGGAGCTCACTAGCTCTATCTGGTCCCCTTCAGTCTGGGAGCTCACTAGCTCTATCTGGTCCCCTATCTGGTCCCCTTCAGTCTGGGAGCTCACTAGCTCTATCTGGTCCCCTTCAGTCTGGGAGCTCACTAGCTCTATCTGGTCCCCTATCTGGTCCCTTCAGTCTGGGAGCTCACTAGCTCTATCTGGTCCCCTATCTGGTCCCCTTCAGTCTGGGAGCTCACTAGCTCTATCTGGTCCCCTTCAGTCTGGGAGCTCACTAGCTCTATCTGGTCCCCTTCAGTCTGGGAGCTCACTAGCTCTATCTGGTCCCCTTCAGTCTGGGAGCTCACTAGCTCTATCTGGTCCCCTTCAGTCTGGGAGCTCACTAGCTCTATCTGGTCCCCTATCTGGTCCTCTTCAGTCTGGGAGCTCACTAGCTCTATCTGGTCCCCTTCAGTCTGAGAGCTCACTAGCTCTATCTGGTCCCCCTTCAGTCTGGGAGCTCGCTAGCTCTATCTGGTCCCCTATCTGGTCCCCTATCTGGTCCCCTTCAGTCTGGGAGCTCACTAGCTCTATCTGGTCCCCTATCTGGTCCCCTTCAGTCTGGGAGCTCACTAGCTCTATCTGGTCCCCTATCTGGTCCTCTTCAGTCTGGGAGCTCACTAGCTCTATCTGGTCCCCTTCAGTCTGGGAGCTCACTAGCTCTATCTGGTCCCCTATCTGGTCCTCTTCAGTCTGGGAGCTCACTAGCTCTATCTGGTCCCCTTCAGTCTGAGAGCTCACTAGCTCTATCTGGTCCCCTTCAGTCTGGGAGCTCACTAGCTCTATCTGGTCCCCTATCTGGTCCCCTTCAGTCTGGGAGCTCACTAGCTCTATCTGGTCCTCTTCAGTCTGGGAGCTCACTAGCTCTATCTGGTCCTCTATCTGGTCCCCTATCTGGTCCCCTTCAGTCTGGGAGCTCACTAGCTCTATCTGGTCCCCTATCTGGTCCCCTATCTGGTCCTCTTCAGTCTGGGAGCTCACTAGCTCTATCTGGTCCCCTATCTGGTCCTCTTCAGTCTGGGAGCTCACTAGCTCTATCTGGTCCCCTATCTGGTCCCCTTCAGTCTGGGAGCTCACTAGCTCTATCTGGTCCCCTATCTGGTCCACTATCTGGTCCCCTTCAGTCTGGGAGCTCACTAGCTCTATCTGGTCCTCTTCAGTCTGGGAGCTCGCTAGCTTTGGTATGATTTATACAGACCACTTCCCCTTTTCCACATTTTATTACTTTACATCCTTATTCTGGGTTAATCTACAACAATACCCCAGAATGACATCGCAATACCCCAGAATGACATCGCAATACCAAAGAATGACATCGCAATACCCCAGAATGACATCGCAATACCCCAGAATGACATCGCAATACCCCAGAATGACATCGCAATACCCCAGAATGACATCGCAATACCCCAGAATGACATCGCAATACCCCAGAATGACATCGCAATACCCCAGAATGACATCGCAATACCCCAGAATGACATCGCAATACCCCAGAATGACATCGCAATACCCCAGAATGACATCGCAATACCCCAGAATGACATCGCAATACCCCAGAATGACATCGCAATACCCCAGAATGACATCGCAATACCCCAGAATGACATCGCAATACCCCAGAATGACAAAGTGAAAACAGGTTTATTAAAACTAAGAAACAGAAATACCTTATTTACATAAGTATTCAGACCCTTTGCTATGAGACTTGAAATTGAGCTCAGGTGCTTCCTGTTTCCATTGATCATCCTGGAGTCCACCTGTGGTCAATTCAATTGATTGCACATGATTTGGAAAGGCACAAACCTGTCTATATCAGGTCCCACAGTTCACCGGGCATGTCGGAGCAAAAACCAAGCCATGAGGTCTGAAGGAATTGTCCGTAGAGCTCAGAGACAGGATTGTGTCGAGGCACAGATCTGGGGAAGGGTACCAAAACATTTCTGCAGCGTTGAAGGTCCACGAGAACACAGTGGGCTCCATGGAAGGACTTTGGAACCACCAAGACTCTTCCTAGAGCTGGCTGTCTGGCCAAACTGAGCTATCGGGGGAGAAGGGCCTTGGTCAGGGAGGTGACCAAGAACCCGATGGTCACTCTGACAGAGCTCCAGAGTTCCTCTGTGGAGATGGGAGAACCTTCCAGAAGGACAATTATCTCTGTAGCACTCCACCAATCAGGCCTTTATGGTAGAGAGGCCAGACGGAAGCCACTCTTCAGTAAAAGGCACATGACAGACCGCTTGGAGTTTGCCAAAAAGGACTCTCAGACCATGAGAAACAAGATTCTCCGGTCTGATGAAGCCAAGATTGAACTCTTTGGCCTGAATGCCAAGCGTCACGTCTGGAGGAAACCTGGCACCATCCCCTACGGTGAAGCATGGCGGTGGCAGCATCATGCTGTGGGGATGTTTTTCACCGGCAGGGCCTGGGAGACTAGTCAGGATCGAGGGAATGATGAACAGAGCAAAGTATAGAGAGATCCTTGATGAAAACCTGCTCCAGAGCGCTCAGGACCTCAGACTGGGGCGAAGGTTCACCTTCCAACAGGACAACGACCCTAAGCACACAGCCAAGACAACACAGGACTGGCTTCGGGACAAGTCTCTGAATGTCCTTGAGTGGCCCAGCCAGAGCCCGGACTTGAACCCGATCGAACATCTCTGGAGAGACCTGAAAATAGCTGTGCAGCAACGCTCCCCATCCAACCTGACAGAGCTTGAGAGGATCTGCAGAGAAGAATGGGAGAAACTCCCCAAATACAGGTGTGCCAAGCTTGTAGCGTCGTACCCAAGAAGACTAGAGGCTGTAATCGCTGCCAAAGGTGCTTCAACAAAGTACTGAATAAAGGGTCTGAATATTTACGTGAATGTGATATTTTACAGTTTCAAATCTTTTATAAAACCCTGTTTCTGCTTTGTCATTATGGGGTATTGTGATGTCATTATGGGGTATTGTGATGTCATTATGGGGTATTGTGATGTCATTATGGGCCATTGTGATGTCATTATGGGGTATTGTGTGAAGATTTAATCCATTTTAGAATAAGGCTGTAACGTAACAAAATGTGGGGGGAAAAAAATCAAGGGGTCTGAATGTCTAAGTAGTGATGGCAGGGCTAGTTCAAACCGCTGTAGGATGGTTGTCCTCGCAGTGAGCGACTCAGTACATACTTGGCTGATCTCTGGGAGCAGGACACAGGAAATAGATCAGACTAAAGTTAGACACTAAAATTTGTAAAATAAAATATTACAGCAAAGGAATGAAAATGTGAACATCCTGGCAGTCTGAGGCAAGGTGCTCTGCAGTCATCCTGCTATTGACAGGGATAATGTGTTGTTCAGGCACAGCCAGAAGAGGACTGGCCCACCCCTCATAGCCTGGTTCCTCTCTACCCGGCACAGCCAGAAGAGGACTGGTCCACCCCTCAGAGCCTGGTTCCTCTCTAGGTTTCTAATCTCCACCCCTCATAGCCTGGTTCCTCTCTAGGTTTCTAATCTCCACCCCTCATAGCCTGGTTCCTCTCTAGGTTTCTTCCCTAGGTTCTCGGCCTTTCTAGGGAGTTTTTCCTAGCCACCCCTCAGAGCCTGGTTCCTCTCTAGGTTTCTAATCTCCACCCGGCACAGCCAGAAGAGGACTGGTCCACCCCTCAGAGCCTGGTTCCTCTCTAGGTTTCTAATCTCCACCCCTCATAGCCTGGTTCCTCTCTAGGTTTCTAATCTCCATCCAGCACAGCCAGAAGAGGACTGGTCCACCCCTCATAGCCTGGTTCCTCTCTAGGTTTCTAATCTCCACCCCTCATAGCCTGGTTCCTCTCTAGGTTTCTAATCTCCACCCGGCACAGCCAGAAGAGGACTGGTCCACCCCTCAGAGCCTGGTTCCTCTCTAGGTTTCTTCCTAGGTTCTGGCCTTTCTAGAGAGTTTTTCCTAGCCACCCCTCATAGCCTGGTTCCTCTCTAGGTTTCTTCCTAGGTTCTGGCCTTTCTAGGGAGTTTTTCCTAGCCACCGTGCTTCTACACCTGTATTGCTTGCTGTTTGGGGGTTTTAGGCTGGGTTTCTGTACAGCACTTTGAGATATCAGCTGATGTAAGAAGGGCTTTATAAATACATTTGATTGATTGATTGATTGATTGATTGATTGATTGATTGATTGATTGGTCCTGGCTTGATGACTCTAGTAGATTTACACTACGTGTCCTATAGAAGTTTTGTAGTCGTTTTGTAGTCTTAAACTTAGAATAAACTGATAGTTAAAATGCTAGCTTGTGCTAAAGCGATCTGCTCCTGCTAGCTAGCAACATCTACTTACATTTACATACTTGCTACCTAACTAACTAGGTACCTAACTAACCAGCTACCTAACTAACTAACTACCTAGCTACCTAACTAACTAGCTACCTAACTAACTAACTAGCTACCTAACTAACTAGCTACCTAACTAACTAACTAGCTACCTAACTAGCTACCTAACTAACTAACTAGCTAACTAACTACCTAACTAGCTAACTAACTACCTAACTAACTAACTAGCTACTTACCTAACTAACTAGCTACTTACCTAACTAACTAGCTACTTACCTAACTAACTAGCTACTTACCTAACTAACTAGCTACTTAACTAACTAACTAGCTACTTACCTAACTAACTAACTAGCTACTTACCTAACTAACTAGCTACTTACCTAACAAACTAGCTACCTAACTAACTAACTAGCTACCTAACTAACTAGCTACTTAACTAACTAGCTATCTACATTACTAAGGTTCCTGTGTTCTAAGTTGGGAAAGACATTTTAACAGCTTGGCAATTGATTGTATACACGCGTCTATAAGTAAATCGTCGAATTACAAATAAATAACTAAATAACTAATTGACCTGATAGCAGTTGTTCGGACTGCGATCTCTCTCTCGACGTCTCCGGCTGTCTGCTCCCATTTTTAGATACGGATAACGTGATTGGCCGACGTGATCAGCAGAGATGGTGTCATGGATAGTACACACGTTTTGATTGGTTTACAGAGTTGACGTGGCAAACAAACCGACGTGTTCAGAATAACTAAATAAACACGATGCGAAACGCACCAGCTCCCATCTGGACAGAGGTGGATTATGGGAAACTAGAGCAGATGGCTTGTTATGGTTCACCATCTACCTGGAGGAAGATGGGTCTGATAACCTGTCTGTCTGTCTTACCTGTCTGTCATCTACCTGGAGAAAGATGGATCTGATTACCTGTCTGTCTTACCTGTCTGTCTGTCATCTACCTGGAGAAAAATGGGTCTGACACCCTAACCTGTCTGTCTGTCTAACCTGTCTGTCTGTCTGCCTTACCTGTATGTCTCTCTGTCTTACCTGTATGTCTCTCTGTATGTCTGTCTGTCTCTCTGTATGTCTGTCTGTCTTACCTGTCTGTCTTAACTGTCTCTATGTCCTAACCTGTCTGTCTCTTCTAACCAGTCTCTCTATCTTACCTGTCTGTCTAAGCTGTCTGTCTGTCTAACCTGTCTGTCTGTATAACCTGTCTCTCTCTCTCTCTCTCTCTGATCAGATTTCTTCAGTGAGGAGCAGCTGTTTCTCATCCTGGAGTTTGAGTTTGGAGGCAGTGACCTGGAGAACAGTAATGGACAGGTGAGGAGACCTGGAGAACAGTAATGGACAGGTGGGGAGACCTGGAGAACAGTAATGGACAGGTAGGGAGACCTGGAGAACAGTAATGGACAGGTGAGGAGACCTGGAGAACAGTAATGGACAGGTGAGGAGACCTGGAGAACAATAATGGACAGGTGAGGAGACCTGGAGAACAGTAATGGACAGGTGAGGAGACCTGGAGAACAGTAATGGACAGGTGAGGAGACCTGGAGAACAGTAATGGACAGGTGAGGAGACCTGGAGAACAGTAATGGACAGGTGAGGAGACCTGGAGAACAGTAATGGACAGGTGAGGAGACCTGGAGAACAGTAATGGACAGGTGAGGAGACCTGGAGAACAGTAATGGACAGGTGAGGAGACCTGGAGAACAGTAATGGACAGGTGAGGAGACCTGGAGAACAGTAATGGACAGGTGAGGAGACCTGGAGAACAGTAATGGACAGGTGAGGAGACCTGGAGAACAGTAATGGACAGGTGAGGAGACCTGGAGAACAGTAATGGACAGGTGAGGAGACCTGGAGAACAGTAATGGACAGGTGAGGAGACCTGGAGAACAGTAATGGACAGGTGAGGAGACCTGGAGAACAGTAATGGACAGGTGAGGAGACCTGGAGAACAGTAATGGACAGGTGAGGAGACCTGGAGAACAGTAATGGACAGGTGAGGAGACCTGGAGAACAGTAATGGACAGGTGAGGAGACCTGGAGAACAGTAATGGACAGGTGAGGAGACCTGGAGAACAGTAATGGACAGGTGAGGAGACCTGGAGAACAGTAATGGACAGGTGAGGAGACCTGGAGAACAGTAATGGACAGGTGAGGAGACCTGGAGAACAGTAATGGACAGGTGAGGAGACCTGGAGAACAGTAATGGACAGGTGAGGAGACCTGGAGAACAGTAATGGACAGGTGAGGAGACCTGGAGAACAGTAATGGACAGGTGAGGAGACCTGGAGAACAGTAATGGACAGGTGAGGAGACCTGGAGAACAGTAATGGACAGGCGAGGAGACCTGGAGAACAGTAATGGACAGGCGAGGAGACCTGGAGAACAGTAATGGACAGGCGAGGAGACCTGGAGAACAGTAATGGACAGGTGAGGAGACCTGGAGAACAGTAATGGACAGGTGAGGAGACCTGGAGAACAGTAATGGACAGGTGGGGAGACCTGGAGAACAGTAATGGACAGGTGAGGAGACCTGGAGAACAGTAATGGACAGGTGAGGAGACCTGGAGAACAGTAATGGACAGGTGGGGAGACCTGGAGAACAGTAATGGACAGGTGAGGAGACCTGGAGAACAGTAATGGACAGGTGAGGAGACCTGGAGAACAGTAATGGACAGGTGAGGAGACCTGGAGAACAGTAATGGACAGGTGAGGAGACCTGGAGAACAGTAATGGACAGGTGAGGAGACCTGGAGAACAGTAATGGACAGGTGAGGAGACCTGGAGAACAGTAATGGACAGGTGAGGAGACCTGGAGAACAGTAATGGACAGGTGAGGAGACCTGGAGAACAGTAATGGACAGGTGAGGAGACCTGGAGAACAGTAATGGACAGGTGAGGAGACCTGGAGAACAGTAATGGACAGGTGAGGAGACCTGGAGAACAGT
This sequence comes from Salmo salar, assembly GCF_905237065.1. NCBI lineage: Eukaryota > Metazoa > Chordata > Actinopteri > Salmoniformes > Salmonidae > Salmo > Salmo salar. The sequence goes on from NW_025547354.1 coordinate 94,696, forward strand.
AATGGACAGGTGGAGAGACCTGGAGAACAGTAATGGACAGGTGAGGAGACCTGGAGAACAGTAATGGACAGGTGGGGAGACCTGGAGAACAGTAATGGACAGGTGAGGAGACCTGGAGAACAGTAATGGACAGGTGTTTGGTTCTCTACAGTATATCTGATTGGGAGCAGCCTTGTGATATGTTCATAAACATATCTAAACTCTCCTCTCCTCCTCTCTCTCCCCCTCCTCTCTTCCTCCTCCTCTCTCTCCCCCTCCTCTCTTCCTCCTCCTCCTCTCCCCTCCTCTCCCTCTCCCCTCTTCTCCCCTCCCTCTCTCCCCTCCTCTCTTCTCCCCTCCTCTCTCTCTCTCCTCTCCTCTCTCTCCTCTCTCCTCCTCCTCTCTCTCCCTCCTCCCCTCTCTCTCCCTCCTCCTCTCCTCTCCTCCTCCTCTCTCTCCTCCCTCCTCTCTCTCCTCTCCTCCTCCTCCTCTCTCCTCCCTCTCTCTCCCTCCTCTCTCCTCCTCTCTCTCTCCTCCTCTCCTCCTCTCTCTCTCCTCCTCTCTCTCTCCCCTCTCCTCCTCCTCTCCTCCTCTCTCTCCCCTCCTCTCTCTCCTCCTCTCTCTCCTCCCTCCTCTCTCTCTCCTCCTCCTCTCTCCTCTCTCCTCCTCCTCCTCCTCCTCTCCTTCCTCCTCCCCTCCCGTCCTCCCCAGCTGGCGTCGGTGATGGTAGCCCAGAGTATCCTCCACCAGGTGACTGCTGCTCTGGCTGTGGCTGAACAGGAGCTCTGCTTCGAACACAGGTCTGTCTGTCTACCTGCCTGTCTGTCTACCTGCCTGTCTGTCTACCTGCCTGTCTGTCTACCTGCCTGTCTGTCTACCTGCCTGTCTGTCTGCCTGCCTGTCTGCCTGTCTGGTAACACAGGTCTGCCTGTCTGTCTACCTGCCTGTCTGTCTACCTGCCTGTCTGCCTGCCTGCCTGTCTGTCTGTCTGGTAACACAGGTCTGTCTGCCTGCCTGTCTGTCTGTCTGGTAACACAGGTCTGTCTACCTGCCTGTCTGCCTGCCTGCCTGTCTGTCTGTCTGTCTGGTAACACAGGTCTGTCTGCCTGCCTGTCTGTCTGTCTGTCTACCTGCCTGTCTGTCTGCCTGTCTGTCTGTCTGTCTGTCTGGTAGCACAGGTCTGCCTGTCTGCCTGTCTGTCTGTCTGTCTGGTAGCACAGGTCTGTCTGTCTGCCTGTCTGTCTGTCTGTGTGTCTGTCTGTCTGTGTGTGTTAGTAATGTGTTGGTCCAGTCCTCTAAGGAGTGTTTAGTAACCCCCTGTCCTGTCCTGTCCTCAGGGACCCTCCACTGGGGTAATGTGTTGGTCCAGTCCTCTAAGGAGTGTTTAGTAACCCCCTGTCCTGTCCTGTCCTCAGGGACCCTCCACTGGGGTAATGTGTTGGTCCAGTCCTCTAAGGAGTGTTTAGTAACCCCCTGTCCTGTCCTGTCCTCAGGGACCCTCCACTGGGGTAATGTGTTGGTCCAGTCCTCTAAGGAGTGTTTAGTAACCCCCCTGTCCTGTCCTCAGGGACCCTCCACTGGGGTAATGTGTTGGTCCAGTCCTCTAAGGAGTGTTTATTAACCCCCCTGTCCTGTCCTGTCCTCAGGGACCTCCACTGGGGTAATGTGTTGGTCCAGTCCTCTAAGGAGTGTTTAGTAACCCCCTGTCCTGTCCTCAGGGACCCTCCACTGGGGTAAAGTGTTGGTCCAGTCCTCTAAGGAGTGTTTAGTAACCCCCCTGTCCTGTCCTGTCCTCAGGGACCCTCCACTGGGGTAAAGTGTTGGTCCAGTCCTCTAAGGAGTGTTTAGTAACCCCCCTGTCCTGTCCTGTCCTCAGGGACCCTCCACTGGGGTAATGTGTTGGTCCAGTCCTCTAAGGAGTGTTTAGTAACCCCCCTGTCCTGTCCTCAGGGACCTCCACTGGGGTAATGTGTTGGTCCAGTCCTCTAAGGAGTGTTTAGTAACCCCCCTGTCCTGTCCTCAGGGACCCTCCACTGGGGTAATGTGTTGGTCCAGTCCTCTAAGGAGTGTTTAGTAACCCCCTGTCCTGTCCTGTCCTCAGGGACCCTCCACTGGGGTAAAGTGTTGGTCCAGTCCTCTAAGGAGTGTTTAGTAACCCCCTGTCCTGTCCTGTCCTCAGGGACCCTCCACTGGGGTAATGTGTTGGTCCAGTCCTCTAAGGAGTGTTTAGTAACCCCCTGTCCTGTCCTCAGGGACCTCCACTGGGGTAATGTGTTGGTCCAGTCCTCTAAGGAGTGTTTAGTAACCCCCCTGTCCTGTCCTCAGGGACCCTCCACTGGGGTAATGTGTTGGTCCAGTCCTCTAAGGAGTGTTTAGTAACCCCCTGTCCTGTCCTGTCCTCAGGGACCCTCCACTGGGGTAATGTGTTGGTCCAGTCCTCTAAGGAGTGTTTAGTAACCCCCTGTCCTGTCCTGTCCTCAGGGACCTCCACTGGGGTAATGTGTTGGTCCAGTCCTCTAAGGAGTGTTTAGTAACCCCCCTGTCCTGTCCTCAGGGACCCTCCACTGGGGTAATGTGTTGGTCCAGTCCTCTAAGGAGTGTTTAGTAACCCCCTGTCCTGTCCTCAGGGACCTCCACTGGGGTAATGTGTTGGTCCAGTCCTCTAAGGAGTGTTTAGTAACCCCCTGCTGTCCTGTCCTCAGGGACCCTCCACTGGGGTAATGTGTTGGTCCAGTCCTCTAAGGAGTGTTTAGTAACCCCCTGTCCTGTCCTGTCCTCAGGGACCCTCCACTGGGGTAATGTGTTGGTCCAGTCCTCTAAGGAGTGTTTAGTAAACCCCCTGTCCTGTCCTGTCCTCAGGGACCCTCCACTGGGGTAATGTGTTGGTCCAGTCCTCTAAGGAGTGTTTAGTAACCCCCTGTCCTGTCCTCAGGGACCCTCCACTGGGGTAATGTGTTGGTCCAGTCCTCTAAGGAGTGTTTAGTAACCCCCTGTCCTGTCCTGTCCTCAGGGACCCTCCACTGGGGTAATGTGTTGGTCCAGTCCTCTAAGGAGTGTTTAGTAACCCCCCTGTCCTGTCCTCAGGGACCCTCCACTGGGGTAATGTGTTGGTCCAGTCCTCTAAGGAGTGTTTAGTAACCCCCCTGTCCTGTCCTGTCCTCAGGGACCCTCCACTGGGGTAATGTGTTGGTCCAGTCCTCTAAGGAGTGTTTAGTAACCCCCTGTCCTGTCCTCGGGGACCTCCACTGGGGTAATGTGTTGGTCCAGTCCTCTAAGGAGTGTTTAGTAACCCCCTGTCCTGTCCTCAGGGACCCTCCACTGGGGTAATGTGTTGGTCCAGTCCTCTAAGGAGTGTTTAGTAACCCCCCTGTCCTGTCGTCAGGGACCCTCCACTGGGGTAATGTGTTGGTCCAGTCTTCTAAGGAGTGTTTAGTAACCCCCCTGTCCTGTCCTGTCCCCAGGGACCTCCACTGGGGTAATGTGTTGGTCCAGTCCTCTAAGGAGTGTTTAGTAACCCCCTGTCCTGTCCTGTCCTCAGGGACCCTCCACTGGGGTAATGTGTTGGTCCAGTCCTCTAAGGAGTGTTTAGTAACCCCCCTGTCCTGTCCTCAGGGACCCTCCACTGGGGTAATGTGTTGGTCCAGTCCTCTAAGGAGTGTTTAGTAACCCCCCTGTCCTGTCCTGTCCTCAGGGACCTCCACTGGGGTAATGTGTTGGTCCAGTCCTCTAAGGAGTGTTTAGTAACCCCCCTGTCCTGTCCTCAGGGACACTCCACTGGGGTAATGTGTTGGTCCAGTCCTCTAAGGAGTGTTTAGTAACCCCCCTGTCCTGTCCTGTCCTCAGGGACCCTCCACTGGGGTAATGTGTTGGTCCAGTCCTCTAAGGAGTGTTTAGTAACCCCCTGTCCTGTCCTGTCCTCAGGGACCTCCACTGGGGTAATGTGTTGGTCCAGTCCTCTAAGGAGTGTTTAGTAACCCCCTGTCCTGTCCTGTCCTCAGGGACCCTCCACTGGGGTAATGTGTTGGTCCAGTCCTCTAAGGAGTGTTTAGTAACCCCCTGTCCTGTCCTGTCCTCAGGGACCTCCACTGGGGTAATGTGTTGGTCCAGTCCTCTAAGGAGTGTTTAGTAACCCCCTGTCCTGTCCTGTCGTCAGGGACCTCCACTGGGGTAATGTGTTGGTCCAGTCCTCTAAGGAGTGTTTAGTAACCCCCCTGTCCTGTCCTCAGGGACCCTCCACTGGGGTAATGTGTTGGTCCAGTCCTCTAAGGAGTGTTTAGTAACCCCCCTGTCCTGTCCTCAGGGACCCTCCACTGGGGTAATGTGTTGGTCCAGTCCTCTAAGGAGTGTTTAGTAACCCCCCTGTCCTGTCCTGTCCTCAGGGACCTCCACTGGGGTAATGTGTTGGTCCAGTCCTCTAAGGAGTGTTTAGTAACCCCCCTGTCCTGTCCTGTCCTCAGGGACCCTCCACTGGGGTAATGTGTTGGTCCAGTCCTCTAAGGAGTGTTTAGTAACCCCCTGTCCTGTCCTGTCCTCAGGGACCTCCACTGGGGTAATGTGTTGGTCCAGTCCTCTAAGGAGTGTTTAGTAACCCCCCTGTCCTGTCCTCAGGGACCCTCCACTGGGGTAATGTGTTGGTCCAGTCCTCTAAGGAGTGTTTAGTAACCCCCTGTCCTGTCCTCAGGGACCCTCCACTGGGGTAATGTGTTGGTCCAGTCCTCTAAGGAGTGTTTAGTAACCCCCTGTCCTGTCCTGTCCTCAGGGACCCTCCACTGGGGTAATGTGTTGGTCCAGTCCTCTAAGGAGTGTTTAGTAACCCCCCTGTCCTGTCCTCAGGGACCCTCCACTGGGGTAATGTGTTGGTCCAGTCCTCTAAGGAGTGTTTAGTAACCCCCCTGTCCTGTCCTCAGGGACCTCCACTGGGGTAATGTGTTGGTCCAGTCCTCTAAGGAGTGTTTAGTAACCCCCCTGTCCTGTCCTGTCCTCAGGGACCCTCCACTGGGGTAATGTGTTGGTCCAGTCCTCTAAGGAGTGTTTAGTAACCCCCTGTCCTGTCCTGTCCTCAGGGACCCTCCACTGGGGTAATGTGTTGGTCCAGTCCTCTAAGGAGTGTTTAGTAACCCCCTGTCCTGTCCTGTCCTCAGGGACCCTCCACTGGGGTAATGTGTTGGTCCAGTCCTCTAAGGAGTGTTTAGTAACCCCCTGTCCTGTCCTCAGGGACCCTCAACTGGGGTAATGTGTTGGTCCAGTCCTCTAAGGAGTGTTTAGTAACCCCCCTGTCCTGTCCTGTCCTCAGGGACCCTCCACTGGGGTAATGTGTTGGTCCAGTCCTCTAAGGAGTGTTTAGTAACCCCCTGTCCTGTCCTCAGGGACCCTCCACTGGGGTAATGTGTTGGTCCAGTCCTCTAAGGAGTGTTTAGTAACCCCCTGTCCTGTCCTGTCCTCAGGGACCCTCCACTGGGGTAATGTGTTGGTCCAGTCCTCTAAGGAGTGTTTAGTAACCCCCTGTCCTGTCCTCGGGGACCCTCCACTGGGGTAATGTGTTGGTCCAGTCCTCTAAGGAGTGTTTAGTAACCCCCCTGTCCTGTCCTCAGGGACCCTCCACTGGGGTAATGTGTTGGTCCAGTCCTCTAAGGAGTGTTTAGTAACCCCCCTGTCCTGTCGTCAGGGACCCTCCACTGGGGTAATGTGTTGGTCCAGTCCTCTAAGGAGTGTTTAGTAACCCCCTGTCCTGTCCTGTCCCCAGGGACCTCCACTGGGGTAATGTGTTGGTCCAGTCCTCTAAGGAGTGTTTAGTAACCCCCCTGTCCTGTCCTGTCCTCAGGGACCCTCCACTGGGGTAATGTGTTGGTCCAGTCCTCTAAGGAGTGTTTAGTAACCCCCCTGTCCTGTCCTCAGGGACCCTCCACTGGGGTAATGTGTTGGTCCAGTCCTCTAAGGAGTGTTTAGTAACCCCCCTGTCCTGTCCTGTCCTCAGGGACCTCCACTGGGGTAATGTGTTGGTCCAGTCCTCTAAGGAGTGTTTAGTAACCCCCCTGTCCTGTCCTCAGGGACACTCCACTGGGGTAATGTGTTGGTCCAGTCCTCTAAGGAGTGTTTAGTAACCCCCTGTCCTGTCCTGTCCTCAGGGACCCTCCACTGGGGTAATGTGTTGGTCCAGTCCTCTAAGGAGTGTTTAGTAACCCCCTGTCCTGTCCTGTCCTCAGGGACCTCCACTGGGGTAATGTGTTGGTCCAGTCCTCTAAGGAGTGTTTAGTAACCCCCTGTCCTGTCCTGTCCTCAGGGACCCTCCACTGGGGTAATGTGTTGGTCCAGTCCTCTAAGGAGTGTTTAGTAACCCCCCTGTCCTGTCCTGTCCTCAGGGACCTCCACTGGGGTAATGTGTTGGTCCAGTCCTCTAAGGAGTGTTTAGTAACCCCCCTGTCCTGTCCTGTCGTCAGGGACCTCCACTGGGGTAATGTGTTGGTCCAGTCCTCTAAGGAGTGTTTAGTAACCCCCTGTCCTGTCCTCAGGGACCCTCCACTGGGGTAATGTGTTGGTCCAGTCCTCTAAGGAGTGTTTAGTAACCCCCCTGTCCTGTCCTCAGGGACCCTCCACTGGGGTAATGTGTTGGTCCAGTCCTCTAAGGAGTGTTTAGTAACCCCCCTGTCCTGTCCTGTCCTCAGGGACCCTCCACTGGGGTAATGTGTTGGTCCAGTCCTCTAAGGAGTGTTTAGTAACCCCCTGTCCTGTCCTGTCCTCAGGGACCCTCCACTGGGGTAATGTGTTGGTCCAGTCCTCTAAGGAGTGTTTAGTAACCCCCTGTCCTGTCCTGTCCTCAGGGACCCTCCACTGGGGTAATGTGTTGGTCCAGTCCTCTAAGGAGTGTTTAGTAACCCCCCTGTCCTGTCCTCAGGGACCCTCCACTGGGGTAATGTGTTGGTCCAGTCCTCTAAGGAGTGTTTAGTAACCCCCCTGTCCTGTCCTCAGGGACCCTCCACTGGGGTAATGTGTTGGTCCAGTCCTCTAAGGAGTGTTTAGTAACCCCCCTGTCCTGTCCTGTCCTCAGGGACCCTCCACTGGGGTAATGTGTTGGTCCAGTCCTCTAAGGAGTGTTTAGTAACCCCCGTCCTGTCCTGTCCTCAGGGACCCTCCACTGGGGTAATGTGTTGGTCCAGTCCTCTAAGGAGTGTTTAGTAACCCCCCTGTCCTGTCCTCAGGGACCCTCCACTGGGGTAATGTGTTGGTCCAGTCCTCTAAGGAGTGTTTAGTAACCCCCTGTCCTGTCCTGTCCTCAGGGACCCTCCACTGGGGTAATGTGTTGGTCCAGTCTTCTAAGGAGTGTTTAGTAACCCCCTGTCCTGTCCTGTCCTCAGGGACCCTCCACTGGGGTAATGTGTTGGTCCAGTCCTCTAAGGAGTGTTTAGTAACCCCCTGTCCTGTCCTGTCCTCAGGGACCCTCCACTGGGGTAATGTGTTGGTCCAGTCCTCTAAGGAGTGTTTAGTAACCCCCTGTCCTGTCCTGTCCTCAGGGACCCTCCACTGGGGTAATGTGTTGGTCCAGTCCTCTAAGGAGTGTTTAGTAACCCCCCTGTCCTGTCCTGTCCTCAGGGACCTCCACTGGGGTAATGTGTTGGTCCAGTCCTCTAAGGAGTGTTTAGTAACCCCCTGTCCTGTCCTGTCCTCAGGGACCCTCCACTGGGGTAATGTGTTGGTCCAGTCCACTAAGGAGTGTTTAGTAACCCCCCTGTCCTGTCCTGTCCTCAGGGACCCTCCACTGGGGTAATGTGTTGGTCCAGTCCTCTAAGGAGTGTTTAGTAACCCCCTGTCCTGTCCTCAGGGACCCTCCACTGGGGTAATGTGTTGGTCCCGTCCTCTAAGGAGTGTTTAGTAACCCCCTGTCCTGTCCTCAGGGACCCTCCACTGGGGTAATGTGTTGGTCCAGTCCTCTAAGGAGTGTTTAGTAACCCCCTGTCCTGTCCTGTCCTCAGGGACCCTCCACTGGGGTAATGTGTTAGACCAGTCCTCTAAGGAGTGTTTAGTAACCCCCTGTCCTGTCCTCAGGGACCTCCACTGGGGTAATGTGTTGGTCCAGTCCACTAAGGAGTGTTTAGTAACCCCCTGTCCTGTCCTGTCCTCAGGGACCCTCCACTGGGGTAAAGTGTTGGTCCAGTCCTCTAAGGAGTGTTTAGTAACCCCCCTGTCCTGTCCTCAGGGACCCTCCACTGGGGTAATGTGTTGGTCCAGTCCTCTAAGGAGTGTTTAGTAACCCCCCTGTCCTGTCCTGTCCTCAGGGACCCTCCACTGGGGTAATGTGTTGGTCCAGTCCTCTAAGGAGTGTTTAGTAACCCCCCTGTCCTGTCCTGTCCTCAGGGACCCTCCACTGGGGTAATGTGTTGGTCCAGTCCTCTAAGGAGTGTTTAGTAACCCCCCTGTCCTGTCCTGTCCTCAGGGACCCTCCACTGGGGTAATGTGTTGGTCCAGTCCTCTAAGGAGTGTTTAGTAACCCCCCTGTCCTGTCCTGTCCTCAGGGACCTCCACTGGGGTAATGTGTTGGTCCAGTCCTCTAAGGAGTGTTTAGTAACCCCCTGTCCTGTCCTCAGGGACCCTCCACTGGGGTAATGTGTTGGTCCAGTCCTCTAAGGAGTGTTTAGTAACCCCCTGTCCTGTCCTCAGGGACCTCCACTGGGGTAATGTGTTGGTCCAGTCCTCTAAGGAGTGTTTAGTAACCCCCTGTCCTGTCCTCAGGGACCCTCCACTGGGGTAATGTGTTGGTCCAGTCCTCTAAGGAGTGTTTAGTAACCCCCTGTCCTGTCCTCAGGGACCCTCCACTGGGGTAATGTGTTGGTCCAGTCCTCTAAGGAGTGTTTAGTAACCCCCTGTCCTGTCCTGTCCTCAGGGACCCTCCACTGGGGTAATGTGTTGGTCCAGTCCTCTAAGGAGTGTTTAGTAACCCCCCTGTCCTGTCCTGTCCTCAGGGACCTCCACTGGGGTAATGTGTTGGTCCAGTCCTCTAAGGAGTGTTTAGTAACCCCCTGTCCTGTCCTCAGGGACCCTCCACTGGGGTAATGTGTTGGTCCAGTCCTCTAAGGAGTGTTTAGTAACCCCCCTGTCCTGTCCTCAGGGACCCTCCACTGGGGTAATGTGTTGGTCCAGTCCTCTAAGGAGTGTTTAGTAACCCCCTGTCCTGTCCTGTCCTCAGGGACCTCCACTGGGGTAATGTGTTGGTCCAGTCCTCTAAGGAGTGTTTAGTAACCCCCTGTCCTGTCCTGTCCTCAGGGACCCTCCACTGGGGTAATGTGTTGGTCCAGTCCTCTAAGGAGTGTTTAGTAACCCCCCTGTCCTGTCCTGTCCTCAGGGACCTCCACTGGGGTAATGTGTTGGTCCAGTCCTCTAAGGAGTGTTTAGTAACCCCCTGTCCTGTCCTCAGGGACCCTCCACTGGGCTAATGTGTTGGTCCAGTCCTCTAAGGAGTGTTTAGTAACCCCCTGTCCTGTCCTGTCCTCAGGGACCCTCCACTGGGGTAATGTGTTGGTCCAGTCCTCTAAGGAGTGTTTAGTAACCCCCCTGTCCTGTCCTCAGGGACCTCCACTGGGGTAATGTGTTGGTCCAGTCCTCTAAGGAGTGTTTAGTAACCCCCTGTCCTGTCCTCAGGGACCCTCCACTGGGGTAATGTGTTGGTCCAGTCCTCTAAGGAGTGTTTAGTAACCCCCCTGTCCTGTCCTCAGGGACCCTCCACTGGGGTAAAGTGTTGGTCCAGTCCTCTAAGGAGTGTTTAGTAACCCCCCTGTCCTGTCCTGTCCTCAGGGACCTCCACTGGGGTAATGTGTTGGTCCAGTCCTCTAAGGAGTGTTTAGTAACCCCCCTGTCCTGTCCTCAGGGACCCTCCACTGGGGTAATGTGTTGGTCCAGTCCTCTAAGGAGTGTTTAGTAACCCCCTGTCCTGTCCTGTCCTCAGGGACCTCCACTGGGGTAATGTGTTGGTCCAGTCCTCTAAGGAGTGTTTAGTAACCCCCCTGTCCTGTCCTGTCCTCAGGGACCTCCACTGGGGTAATGTGTTGGTCCAGTCCTCTAAGGAGTGTTTAGTAACCCCCCTGTCCTGTCCTCAGGGACCTCCACTGGGGTAATGTGTTGGTCCAGTCCTCTAAGGAGTGTTTAGTAACCCCCTGTCCTGTCCTCAGGGACCCTCCACTGGGGTAATGTGTTGGTCCAGTCCTCTAAGGAGTGTTTAGTAACCCCCTGTCCTGTCCTCAGGGACCCTCCACTGGGGTAATGTGTTGGTCCAGTCCTCTAAGGAGTGTTTAGTAACCCCCTGTCCTGTCCTGTCCTCAGGGACCCTCCACTGGGGTAATGTGTTGGTCCAGTCCTCTAAGGAGTGTTTAGTAACCCCCTGTCCTGTCCTCAGGGACCCTCCACTGGGGTAATGTGTTGGTCCAGTCCTCTAAGGAGTGTTTAGTAACCCCCTGTCCTGTCCTGTCCTCAGGGACCCTCCACTGGGGTAATGTGTTGGTCCAGTCCTCTAAGGAGTGTTTAGTAACCCCCTGTCCTGTCCTCAGGGACCCTCCACTGGGGTAATGTGTTGGTCCAGTCCTCTAAGGAGTGTTTAGTAACCCCCTGTCCTGTCCTCAGGGACCCTCCACTGGGGTAATGTGTTGGTCCAGTCCTCTAAGGAGTGTTTAGTAACCCCCCTGTCCTGTCCTCAGGGACCTCCACTGGGGTAATGTGTTGGTCCAGTCCTCTAAGGAGTGTTTAGTAACCCCCTGTCCTGTCCTCAGGGACCCTCCACTGGGGTAATGTGTTGGTCCAGTCCTCTAAGGAGTGTTTAGTAACCCCCTGTCCTGTCCTGTCCTCAGGGACCCTCCACTGGGGTAATGTGTTGGTCCAGTCCTCTAAGGAGTGTTTAGTAACCCCCCTGTCCTGTCCTCAGGGACCCTCCACTGGGGTAATGTGTTGGTCCAGTCCTCTAAGGAGTGTTTAGTAACCCCCTGTCCTGTCCTCAGGGACCCTCCACTGGGGTAATGTGTTGGTCCAGTCCTCTAAGGAGTGTTTAGTAACCCCCCTGTCCTGTCCTGTCCTCAGGGACCTCCACTGGGGTAATGTGTTGGTCCAGTCCACTAAGGAGAAGGAGGCGAGTTTCCTCCTCGACGGGACAAACCATTCCTTAGAGACCAGGGGGGTGAGCGTACGCATCATCGACTACTCCCTGTCCAGGCTCGAGATCGGTCAGTCCACCTCTCTGTCTCTCTCTCTGTCTCTCTCTGTGTCTCTCTCTCTGTCTCTCTCTCTGTCTCTCTCTGTCTCTCTCTCTGTCTCTCTCTCTGTCTCTCTCTGTCTCTCTCTCTGTCTCTCTGTCTCTCTCTGTCTCTCTGTCTCTCTCTGTCTCTCTGTCTCTCTCTCTCTCTGTCTTTCTCTCTCTCTCTGTCTCTCTCTCTCTCTCTGTCTCTCTCTCTCTCGCTGTCTCTCTCTCTCTCTCTCTGTCTCTCTCTCTGTCTCTCTCTCTGTCTCTCTCTCTCTCTCTGTCTCTCTCTCTCTCTCTCTCGCTGTCTCTCTCTCTCTCTCTCTCTGTCTCTCTCTCTGTCTCTCTCTCTGTCTCTCTCTCTTTCTCTCTCTCTCTCTCTGTCTCTCTCTCTCTCTGTCTCTCTCTCTCTCTCTCTCTCTCTCCCTGTCTCCTCTGTCTCCTCTGTCTCTCTCTGTACCGCTAACTGTGTGTGTGTGTGTGTGTGTGTGTGTGTGTGTGTGTGTGTAGATGGTCTCACCGTGTCCTGTGATATCTCAGCGGATGAGGAGCTGTTCCAGGGACGTGGAGACTACCAGTTCGACATCTACAGACTCATGAGACAGGAGAACGGGTAGGTTGGGGTGGGGGTTACCATGGAGATGGGGGTTACCATGGAGAACGGGTAGGTTGGGGTGGGGGGTTACCATGGAGAACGGGTAGGTTGGGGTGGGGGGTTACCATGGAGAACGGGTAGGTTGGGGTGGGGGGTTACCATGGAGATGGGGGGTTACCATGGAGAACGGGTAGGTTGGGGTGGGGGGTTACCATGGAGAACGGGTAGGTTGGGGTGGGGGGTTACCATGGAGATGGGGGTTACCATGGAGAACGGGTAGGTTGGGGTGGGGGATTAACATGGAGAGTGGGGGGTTACCATGGAGAACGGGTAGGTTGGGGTGAGGGGTTACCATGGAGATGGGGGGTTACCATGGAGAACGGGTAGGTTGGGGTGGGGGGTTACCATGGAGAACGGGTAGGTTGGGGTGGGGTGGGTTACCATGGAGAACGGGTAGGTTGGGGTGGGGGGTTACCATGGAGATGGGGGGTTACCATGGAGAACGGGTAGGTTGGGGTGGGGGGTTACAAAGGAGAGGGGGTGGGGTTTACCATGGAGAACGGGTAGGTTGGGGTGGGGGGTTACCATGGAGAACGGGTAGGTTGGGGTGGGGGGTTACCATGGAGAACGGGTAGGTTGGGGTGGGGGGTTACCATGGAGAACGGGTAGGTTGGGGTGAGGGGTTACCATGGAGATGGGGGTTACCATGGAGAACGGTAGGTTGGGGTGGGGGGTTACCATGGAGAACGGGTAGGTTGGGGTGGGGGGGTTACCATGGAGAACGGGTAGGTTGGGGTGGGGGGTTACCATGGAGAACGGGTAGGTTGGGGTGGGGGTTACCATGGAGATGGGGGTTACCATGGAGAACGGGTAGGTTGGGGTGGGGGGTTACCATGGAGAACGGGTAGGTTGGGGTGAGGATTTTACCATGGAGACCGGGTAGGTTGGGGTGGGGGGTTACCATGGAGAACGGGTAGGTTGGGGTGGGGGGTTACCATGGAGAATGGGTAGGTTGGGGTGGGGGGTTACCATGGAGAATGGGTAGGTTGGGGTGAGGTGGTTACCATGGAGAACGGGTAGGTTGGGGTGGGGGGGGTTACCATGGAGAACGGGTAGGTTGGGGTGGGGGGGGGGTTACCATGGAGAACGGGTAGGTTGGGGTGGGGGGTTACCATGGAGAACGGGTACGTTGGAGTGGGGGTTATCGAGGTGTCTACCTGTCTGTCTCTAACCTGTTTTACTTTTGAACTGTCTGTCTGTCTCTAACCTGTCTCTCTCTCTCCTACAGTAACGTGTGGGGTGACTACCAGCCCCACTCCAATGTGTTATGGCTCCACTACCTGAGCTCCAAGCTGCTGACGATGACCTATAAGGGCCGAGGGTGGCGGGGCGTCAAGCAGGCCAGGCTGGACCTGCAGCGTTTCCACGACAATGTCCTCGCCTTCCGATCTGCCTCTGACGTACTGTACAACTGTGGCCTGTTCCAATGAGGAAGAGTGTGTACTGCCACATATTGTTGTTGTTAGCTTGGTTAGCAGGATGCTAGCTTGGTTAGCGGGATGCTGGCTTGGTTAGCAGTATGTTTGCAGGATGATAGCTTGGTTAGCAGGATGCTAGCTTGGTTAGCGGGATGCTGGCTTGGTTAGCAGGATGCTGGCTTGGTTAGCAGGATGCTGGCTTGGTTAGCGGGATGCTGGCTTGGTTAGCGGGATGCTAGCTTGGTTAGCGGGATGCTAGCTTGGTTAGCCCTAGCAGTAGGCTATAGTACTGTGTAGCATCCAGTCGTAACCTTTTTTTAGAGGTGAAATTTTCTTTTGTACATATTTATAAACCCACAAGACTGTAATGGCTTTGTATTCTTAAATTTAAAAAAATAAAAAAATAGTTTTTTTGTTTTCTTATTAAACGTTGAATAGAAACAATGACCAAAAAAGTGTTTTAGTGTCAGATTTTATTAACATTTATTATCAAGACACAACGCAAAGATTCCTTGATGCCCTTCCAGACTCCCTCCGCCTCGTCGAGGACGTCGGGAGTACAGAAATCGGTTAACCCCCCGAACTGAGGATCTAAACGTAATAGCTTTGATGCAGTCGCACCGCTAAAAAAAACAAAACGACATTTGTCACAATAAACTAGCTCCCTGATTAAACGAAAATACCTGAGCCCTGAAGCAAGCTTCCAGAAAATTGGAACGGAAATGGCGCCACACCAAACTGGAAGTCTTCCGACTAGCTTGGAAAGACGGCACCGTGCAGTATCGAAGAGCCCTCACTGCTGCTCGATCATCCTATTTTTTTTTTCCAATTTATTTGAGGAGAATAAGAACAATCCGGATTATATATGTTTTATACTGTCACAAAGCAGCCCCACGAAGGTAGCCTTAAGTTATTAATTTATTTTATTTAACCTTTTATTTAACCTTTTATTTAACCTTTTATTTAACCTTTTATCTAACTAGGCAAGTCAGTTAAAAACTAATTATTATTTACAATGACCACCTACCAAAAGGCAAAAGACCTACGGTGGCTGGGGATTAAAAATTAAATAAATAAATAATAAATATAGGACAAAACACACCACACAACAAGAGAGACAACACTACATAAAGAGAGACAACACTACACTACATAAAGAGAGACCTAAGACAACAACACAGCATGGTAGCAACACAACATGACAACACTACATAAAGAGAGACCTAAGACAACAACACAGCATGGTAGCAACACAACATGACAACAACATGGTAGCAGCACAGCATGGTAGCAACACAACATGACAACACAGCATGGTAGCAACACAACACTACATAAAGAGAGACCTAAGACAACAACACAGCATGGTAGCAACACAACATGACAACACAGCATGGTAGCAACACAACATGACAACACAGCATGGTAGCAACACAGCATGACAACAACATGGTAGCAGCACAACATGGTAGCAACACAACATGGTAGCAACACAACACAGCATGATAACACAGCATGGTAGAAACACAGCATGGTAACAACACAACACTACATAAAGAGAGACCTAAGACAACAACACAGCATGGTAGCAACACAACATGACAACACAGCATGGTAGCAACACAACATGACAACACAGCATGGTAGCAACACAGCATGACAACAACATGGTAGCAGCACAACATGGTAGCAACACAACATGGTAGCAACACAACACAGCATGATAACACAGCATGGTAGAAACACAGCATGGTAACAACACAACACTACATAAAGAGAGACCTAAGACAACAACACAGCATGGTAGCAACACAACATGACAACACAGCATGGTAGCAACACAACATGACAACACAGCATGGTAGCAACACAACATGACAACACAGCATGGTAGCAACACAACATGACAACACAGCATGGTAGCAACACAACATGACAACACAGCATGGTAGCAACACAACATGACAACACAGCATGGTAGCAACACAACATGACAACACAGCATGGCAGCAACACAACATGACAACAACATGGTAGCAACACAGCATGACAACAACATGGTAACAACACAGCATGATAACACAGCATGGTAGCAACACAACACAGCATGATAACACAGCATGGTAGAAACACAGCATGGTAGCAACGCAACACAGCATGGTAGCAACACAGCATGGTAGCAACACAACATGACAACACAGCATGGTAGCAACACAACATGACAACAACATGGTAGAAACACAACATGGTAGCAACGCAACACAGCATGGTAGCAACACAGCATGACAACACAGCATGGTAGCAACATGACAACAACATGGTAGCAACGCAACACAACATGGTAGCAACGCAACACAGCATGGTAGCAACGCAACACAGCATGGTAGCAACACAACATGACAACAACATGGTAGCAACGCAACACAGCATGGTAGCAACACAGCATGACAACACAGCATGGTAGCAACACAACATGACAACACAGCATGGTAGCAACACAACATGACAACAACATGGTAGCAACACAACATGACAACACAGCATGGTAGCAACACAACATGACAACACAGCATGGTAGCAACACAACATGACAACACAGCAAGGCAGCAACACAACATGACAACACAGCATGGTAGCAACACAACATGACAACAACATGGTAGCAACACAAAACATGGTACAAACATTATTGGGCCCAGACAACAGCACAAAGGGTCAAAGAAGGTAGAGACAACAATACATCACACAAAGCAGCCACAACTGTCAGTAAGACTGTCCATGAATTGAGTCTTTGAATGAAGAGATGGAGATAAAACTGTCCAGTTTGAGTGTTTGTTGCAGCTTCTTCCAGTCGCCGGCTGCAGCGAACTGAAAAGAGGAGCGACCCAGGGATGTGTGTGCTTTGGGGACATTTAACAGAATGTGACTGGCAGAATGGGTGGTGGATGTGGAGGATGAGGGCTGCAGTAGATATCTCAGATAGGGGGGAGTGAACGGGTGGTGGATGTGGAGGATGAGGGCTGCAGTAGATATCTCAGATAGGGGGGAGTGAACGGGTGTTGTATGTGGAGGATGAGGGCTGCAGTAGATATCTCAGATAGGGGGGAGTGAACGGGTGTTGTATGTGGAGGATGAGGGCTGCAGTAGATATCTCAGATAGGGGGGAGTGAACGGGTGTTGTATGGGGAGGATGGGGGCTGCAGTAGATATCTCAGATAGGGGGAGTGAACGGGTGTTGTATGTGGAGGATGAGGGCTGCAGTAGATATCTCAGATAGGGGGGAGTGAACGGGTGTTGTATGTGGAGGATGAGGGCTGCAGTAGATATCTCAGATAGGGGGGAGTGAACGGGTGTTGTATGTGGAGGATGAGGGCTGCAGTAGATATCTCAGATAGGGGGAGTGAACGGGTGTTGTATGTGGAGGATGAGGGCTGCAGTAGATATCTCAGATAGGGGGGAGTGAACGGGTGTTGTATGAGGAGGATGAGGGCTGCAGTAGATATCTCAGATAGGGGGGAGTGAACGGGTGTTGTATGTGGAGGATGAGGGCTGCAGTAGATATCTCAGACTTTTGATTTGATTTTTATTTGGATCTCTTTTAAGTCCCCATTTGGACTAATCTTCCAAGAGTCCATTAAAATACAATTTATAATACGAACACATTTTCACATATAACAAACTATTACAAACATACATAATATACTAACATAATGACCCGATAAATACTCAATCTAAAAAAAAAAGATTGATTCTTCATCTACTGTAGTCCCACAACATTTCTATGGATTACATTGAAATGGTTTTAAAATAATGTTTAAATGGTATATATCGAAGGTTTCTGATTTGCTCAGTTAATTTATTCCATTTTTCTTTATTGCTCTAAATCGAAATGTTCTTTTGCCCATTTCTCTTTTCCGATAACGCATCGATGGCGGACAATCTATTCCTGGTATTTACTGAATGTCTGTCTCTTACCAACTGACTACCGTTGTGAATAGAACTTGGCCGTTTTAAATGATGTATATTATGAAATAAAATAAGCATGTTTTTTTCCAATTATCTTGTCGATTGATGACCGACCAAGGACATTTGCGTATGACTGCAACAGAAGAACCATATATCTCCATCTCCAAAACAATCCTTGCTGCTTTGTTCTGTGTAATCTGCAAACCTCCTAACTTCACTTGATGATGCATTTCCCCAGACCTCAGAACAGTAGTTCACCTGATTCTCAATTAATGCTTGCGTTATTTGCTGAATAATTTTTCCTGGTAAATATTTAGCTATCCTTCGGATTATGCATGCTTACTTTGATGTGTATAACTGAGGGAGAGAGAGAGTCTACCTTTTCAGTCCAGTTCATAGTGAATGATGACAGGTCCTACTTCCTGTATGATGACAGGTCCTACTTCCTGTAAACACACAGTCCAGTTCATAGTGAATGATGACAGGTCCTACTTCCTGTATGATGGCAGGTCCTACTTCCTTTAAACACACAGTTCAGTTCATAGTGAATGATGGCAGGTCCTACTTCCTGTAAACACACAGTCCAGTTCATAGTGAATGATGGAAGGTCCTACTTCCTGTATGATGGCAGGTCCTACTTCCTGTAAACACACAGTCCAGTTCATAGTGAATGATGGCAGGTCCTACTTCCTGTAAACACAGAGTCCAGTTCATAGTGAATGATGACAGGTCCTACTTCCTGTATGATGGCAGGTCCTACTTCCTGTAAACACACAGTCCAGTTCATAGTGAATGATGACAGGCCCTACTTCCTGTATGATGGCAGGTCCTACTTCCTGTAAACACACAGTCCAGTTCATAGTGAATGATGACAGGCCCTACTTCCTGTAAACACACAGTCCAGTTCATAGTGAATGATGGAAGGTCCTACTTCCTGTAAACACAGAGTCCAGTTCATAGTGAATGATGACAGGTCCTACTTCCTGTATGATGGCAGGTCCTACTTCCTGTAAACACACAGTCCAGTTCATAGTGAATGATGGAAGGTCCTACTTCCTGTATGATGGCAGGTCCTACTTCCTGTAAACACACAGTCCAGTTCATAGTGAATGATGACAGGTCCTACTTCCTGTAAACACAGAGTCCAGTTCATAGTGAATGATGACAGGTCCTACTTCCTGTATGATGGCAGGTCCTACTTCCTTTAAACACACAGTTCAGTTCATAGTGAATGATTGCAGGTTCTACTTCCTGTAAACACACAGTCCAGTTCATAGTGAATGATGGAAGGTCCTACTTCCTGTATGATGGCAGGTCCTACTTCCTGTAAACACACAGTCCAGTTCATAGTGAATGATGACAGGTCCTACTTCCTGTAAACACACAGTCCAGTTCATAGTGAATGATGGAAGGTCCTACTTCCTGTATGATGGCAGGTCCTACTTCCTGTTAACACACAGTCCAGTTCATAGTGAATGATGACAGGTCCTACTTCCTGTAAACACACAGTCCAGTTCATAGTGAATGATGGAAGGTCCTACTTCCTGTAAACACACAGTCCAGTTCATAGTGAATGATGGAAGGTCCTACTTCCTGTATGATGGCAGGTCCTACTTCCTGTAAACACACAGTCCAGTTCATAGTGAATGATGGCAGGTCCTACTTCCTGTAAACACAGAGTCCAGTTCATAGTGAATGATGACAGGTCCTACTTCCTGTATGATGGCAGGTCCTACTTCCTGTAAACATACAGTCCAGTTCATAGTGAATGATGACAGGTCCTACTTCCTGTATGATGGCAGGTCCTACTTCCTGTAAACTCACAGTCCAGTTCATAGTGAATGATGACAGGTCCGTGTAGCAAATGGCTCATTTGCATTTAGTCCTACTGTAGCTCTGATTGGCTATGATGCACCGGTCTGCGTAGACTCCGGTCCCGGACAAGACAGATATTTTTTGTTGAGGTTTTATTTACTGCAGTGTCTGTTAATTGTCCAAACGAATACGTAATTCCCAAACGTTCTAAGAATTTTATGACACCGTGAAAATGCTCATATCTAATTGGTTCGCTTGTCAGAACACCTTGGGAAAGATGTATATGAACATTAATAATATTTAATGACGCAAAAAAAATTCTGTCAGTTCCACTTTAAAACGCAACAATGTTTCACACACACACACGTTATTTTCAAAGAGATTGCTAACAAACAGGAAGCGCGCTGCTGCTACAAAACAAAACACATTTCCATCATTTAAAACTTAACTTCTTGTTGAAAGTTCTTCTCGAAAAGGGGAGAAGATTAACAAATTAGCAACTGGGATTCTCTGCCTCTAACCCAGTTAACCTGGCTAACTCCTTCATCCTGGATCTGGAACAGCCCCCCCTCCCCTCCAGTATCTGATAGCTGATAGAACAACAGTTAACCTGGCTAACTCATTCATCCTGGATCTGGAACAGCCCCCCCTCCCCTCCAGTATCTGATAGCTGATCGAACAACAGTTAACCTGGCTAACTCATTCATCCTGGATCTGGAACAGCCCCCCCTCCCCCCTCCAGTATCTGATAGCTGATAGAACAACAGTTAACCTGGCTAACTCATTCATCCTGGTTCTGGAACAGCCCCCCCCCCCCTACAGTATCTGATAGCTGATGGAACAACAGTTAACCTGGCTAACTCATTCATCCTGGATCTGGAACAGCCCCCCCTCCAGTATCTGATAGCTGATAGAACAACAGTTAACCTGGCTAACTCATTCATCCTGGATCGGGAACAGCCCCCCCTCCCCTCCAGTATCTGATAGCTGATCGAACAACAGTTAACCTGGCTAACTCATTCATCCTGGATCTGGAACAGCCCCCCCTCCCCCCTCCAGTATCTGATAGCTGATAGAACAACAGTTAACCTGGCTAACTCATTCATCCTGGTTCTGGAACAGCCCCCCCTACAGTATCTGATAGCTGATGGAACAACAGTTAACCTGGCTAACTCATTCATCCTGGATCTGGAACAGCCCCCCTCCCCTCCAGTATCTGATAGCTGATAGAACAACAGTTAACCTGGCTAACTCATTCATCCTGGATCTGGAACAGCCCCCCCCTCCCCCTCCAGTATCTGATAGCTGATAGAACAACAGTTAACCTGGCTAACTCATTCATCCTGGTTCTGGAACAGCCCCCCCCTACAGTATCTGATAGCTGATGGAACAACAGTTAACCTGGCTAACTCATTCATCCTGGATCTGGAACAGCCCCCCCTCCCCTCCAGTATCTGATAGCTGATAGAACAACAGTTAACCTGGCTAACTCATTCATCCTGGATCTGGAACAGCCCCCCCTCCCCCTCCAGTATCTGATCGCTGATAGAACAACAGTTAACCTGGCTAAATCATTCATCCTGGATCTGGAACAGCCCCCCCTCCAGTATCTGATAGCTGATAGAACAACAGTTAACCTGGCTAACTCATTCATCCTGGATCTGGAACAGCCCCCCTATAGTATCTGATAGCTGATAGAACAACAGTTAACCTGGCTAACTCATTCATCCTGGATCTGGAACAGCCCCCCTATAGTATCTGATAGCTGATAGAACAACAGTTAACCTGGCTAACTCATTCATCCTGGATCTGGAACAGCCCCCCCCTACAGTATCTGATAGCTGATGGAACAACAGTTAACCTGGCTAACTCATTCAACCTGGATCTGGAACAGCCCCCCTCCCCCCTCCAGTATCTGATAGCTGATAGAACAACAGTTAACCTGGCTAACTCATTCATCCTGGATCTGGACCAGCCCCCCCCCTCCAGTATCTGATAGCTGATAGAACAACAGTTAACCTGGCTAACTCATTCATCCTGGATCTGGAACAGCCCCCCTCCCCTCCAGTATCTGATAGCTGATAGAACAACAGTTAACCTGGCTAACTCATTCATCCTGGATCTGGAACAGCCCCCCCTCCAGTATCTGATAGCTGATAGAACAACAGTTAACCTGGCTAACTCATTCATCCTGGATCTGGAACAGCCCCCCTCTCCCCTCCAGTATCTGATAGCTGATAGAACAACAGTTAACCTGGCTAACTCATTCATCCTGGATCTGGAACAGCCCCCCCCCTCCAGTATCTGATAGAACAACAGTTAACCTGGCTAACTCATTCATCCTGGATCTGGAACAGCCCCCCCCTCCAGTATCTGATAGAACAACAGTTAACCTGGCTAACTCATTCATCCTGGATCTGGAACAGCCCCCCCCCTCCAGTATCTGATAGAACAACAGTTAACCTGGCTAACTCATTCATCCTGGATCTGGAACAGCCCCCCAACCCCCCCTCCAGTATCTGATAGAACAACAGTTAACCTGGCTAACTCATTCATCCTGGATCTGGAACAGCCCCCCCTCCAGTATCTGATAGAACAACAGTTAACCTGGCTAACTCATTCATCCTGGATCTGGAACAGCCCCCCCCTCCAGTATCTGATAGAACAACAGTTAACCTGGCTAACTAATTTATCCTGGATCTGGAACAGCCCCCCTCCCCTCCAGTATCTGATAGCTGATAGAACAACAGTTAACCTGGCTAACTCATTCATCCTGGATCTGGAACAGCCCCCTCCCCCTCCAGTATCTGATAGCTGATAGAACAACAGTTAACCTGGCTAACTCATTCATCCTGGATCTGGAACAGCCCCCCCCCCCTCCAGTATCTGATAGAACAACAGTTAACCTGGCTAACTCATTCATCCTGGATCTGGAACAGCCCCCCCCTACAGTATCTGATAGCTGATAGAACAACAGTTAACCTGGCTAACTCATTCATCCTGGATCTGGAACAGCCCCCCTCCCCTCCAGTATCTGATAGCTGATAGAACAACAGTTAACCTGGCTAACTCATTCATCCTGGATCTGGAACAGCCCCCCCTCCAGTATCTGATAGCTGATAGAACAACAGTTAACCTGGCTAACTCATTCATCCTGGTTCTGGAACAGCCCCCCTCCAGTATCTGATAGCTGATAGAACAACAGTTAACCTGGCTAACTCATTCATCCTGGATCTGGAACAGCCCCCCCCTCCAGTATCTGATAGAACAACAGTTAACCTGGCTAACTCATTCATCCTGGATCTGGAACAGCCCCCCCTCCAGTATCTGATAGAACAACAGTTAACCTGGCTAACTCATTCATCCTGGATCTGGAACAGCCCCCCCTCCAGTATCTGATAGAACAACAGTTAACCTGGCTAACTCATTCATCCTGGATCTGGAACAGCCCCCCCTCCAGTATCTGATAGAACAACAGTTAACCTGGCTAACTCATTCATCCTGGATCTGGAACAGCCCCCCCTCCAGTATCTGATAGAACAACAGTTAACCTGGCTAACTCATTTATCCTGGATCTGGAACAGCCCCCCTCCCCTCCAGTATCTGATAGCTGATGGAACAACAGTTAACCTGGCTAACTCATTCATCCTGGATCTGGAACAGCCCCCCCTCCAGTATCTGATAGAACAACAGTTAACCTGGCTAACTCATTTATCCTGGATCTGGAACAGCCCCCCTCCCCTCCAGTATCTGATAGCTGATAGAACAACAGTTAACCTGGCTAACTCATTCATCCTGGATCTGGAACAGCGCCCCCCTATAGTATCTGATAGCTGATAGAACAACAGTTAACCTGGCTAACTCATTCATCCTGGATCTGGAACAGCCCCCCTCCCCTCCAGTATCTGATAGCTGATAGAACAACAGTTAACCTGGCTAACTCATTCATCCTGGATCTGGAACAGCCCCCCCTCCCCTCCAGTATCTGATAGCTGATAGAACAACAGTTAACCTGGCTAACTCATTCATCCTGGATCTGGAACAGCCCCCCCCCTCCAGTATCTGATAGCTGATAGAACAACAGTTAACCTGGCTAACTCATTCATCCTGGTTCTGGAACAGCCCCCCCCTCCAGTATCTGATAGCTGATAGAACAACAGTTAACCTGGCTAACTCATTCATCCTGGATCTGGAACAGCCCCCCCTCCAGTATCTGATAGAACAACAGTTAACCTGGCTAACTCATTCATCCTGGATCTGGAACAGCCCCCCCCCTCCAGTATCTGATAGAACAACAGTTAACCTGGCTAACTCATTCATCCTGGATCTGGAACAGCCCCCCCCTCCCCCCTCCAGTATCTGATAGAACAACAGTTAACCTGGCTAACTCATTCATCCTGGATCTGGAACAGCCCCCCCCTCCAGTATCTGATAGAACAACAGTTAACCTGGCTAACTCATTCATCCTGGATCTGGAACAGCCCCCCTCCAGTATCTGATAGAACAACAGTTAACCTGGCTAACTCATTTATCCTGGATCTGGAACAGCCCCCCCTCCCCTCCAGTATCTGATAGCTGATGGAACAACAGTTAACCTGGCTAACTCATTCATCCTGGATCTGGAACAGCGCCCCCCCTATAGTATCTGATAGCTGATAGAACAACAGTTAACCTGGCTAACTCATTCATCCTGGATCTGGAACAGCCCCCCTCCCCTCCAGTATCTGATAGCTGATAGAACAACAGTTAACCTGGCTAACTCATTCATCCTGGATCTGGAACAGCCCCCCCTCCCCCTCCAGTATCTGATAGCTGATAGAACAACAGTTAACCTGGCTAACTCATTCATCCTGGATCTGGAACAGCCCCCCCCCTCCAGTATCTGATAGCTGATAGAACAACAGTTAACCTGGCTAACTCATTCATCCTGGTTCTGGAACAGCCCCCCCCTCCAGTATCTGATAGCTGATAGAACAACAGTTAACCTGGCTAACTCATTCATCCTGGATCTGGAACAGCCCCCCCTCCAGTATCTGATAGAACAACAGTTAACCTGGCTAACTCATTCATCCTGGATCTGGAACAGCCCCCCCCCTCCAGTATCTGATAGAACAACAGTTAACCTGGCTAACTCATTCATCCTGGATCTGGAACAGCCCCCCCCTCCCCCTCCAGTATCTGATAGAACAACAGTTAACCTGGCTAACTCATTCATCCTGGATCTGGAACAGCCCCCCCCTCCAGTATCTGATAGAACAACAGTTAACCTGGCTAACTCATTTATCCTGGATCTGGAACAGCCCCCCTCCCCTCCAGTATCTGATAGCTGATGGAACAACAGTTAACCTGGCTAACTCATTCATCCTGGATCTGGAACAGCCCCCCCTCCAGTATCTGATAGAACAACAGTTAACCTGGCTAACTCATTTATCCTGGATCTGGAACAGCCCCCCCTCCCCTCCAGTATCTGATAGCTGATAGAACAACAGTTAACCTGGCTAACTCATTCATCCTGGATCTGGAACAGCGCCCCCCCCTATAGTATCTGATAGCTGATAGAACAACAGTTAACCTGGCTAACTCATTCATCCTGGATCTGGAACAGCCCCCTCCCCTCCAGTATCTGATAGCTGATAGAACAACAGTTAACCTGGCTAACTCATTCATCCTGGATCTGGAACAGCCCCCCCCTCCAGTATCTGATAGAACAACAGTTAACCTGGCTAACTCATTCATCCTGGATCTGGAACAGCCCCCCCTCCAGTATCTGATAGAACAACAGTTAACCTGGCTAACTCATTCATCCTGGATCTGGAACAGCCCCCCCTACAGTATCTGATAGCTGATGGAACAACAGTTAACCTGGCTAACTTCGTTCATCCTGGATCTGGAACAGCAAACCATAGACAGAATATTAAATATATAGAAAATACTTTATTCCATATTATAGATTATAATACAATACATTGGCATTGAACAAAGCATAGTTTTGGTCTGTCAGGTGTGTGTGTGTGTGTTTAAAGCTGTGTGTGTGTGTGTGTGTGTGTGTGTGTGTGTGTGTGTGTATGTTCAGAAGGAGAAGTACTTGGTGTACCACTCCTGCCTCTGAGGGTCCCGCCCCTCTGCCCCCTGGCCACTCCCCCTCTGCTCCAAATATGGGCTCCTGGAGAACACAGGAAGCACATTTTAGACTGCTGGGGGACAGACAGATCCGACAGACAGACAGACAGACAGACAGACAGAGACAGACAGACAGACAGACAGACAGACAGACAGACAGACAGACAGACAGACAGACAGACAGACAGACAGACAGACAGACAGACAGACAGACAGACAGCTATGGGGTGATATTCTCCTGGACAGACGTAGAAGGACACTGGGCTTCGGGGACACTTGCGAAGGAACACAGACATCCCTATTGGCTGTGCTGTTTCCATAGATACAGTATCTGTTACCTGGTTGACCGGTTGTTCAGGTGTGGGCGGCGCTCCTGCGAGGGCGAGGTGACGCGTCGAATCCCGTGCCGAGCCTCGGGGAGGGGGGACGGACAGAGGGGGAGAGGGGTGGTGGGAGCAGGGGGGAGGGGAGTTGCGGTACGAGAGAGAGGACCGCTGCGTTCCAAACTGGGAGACCTGGGAGTACGGGGGAGGGAGGGGGAGGAACGGGGAGAGAGGAGGAGGCGTAGGGCAGAGTTGAGGAGGGGAGGGATGTTGGGGGAGGCGGGGGAGTCGTGGGGAGGAGGACGCTCCTCTCGTAGGCGTTGAGGTTCGGGACGCTGGTGATGCGGGGCGGAGACTCCTCCACACGCTTCCTCTGAAACACAACGTCGCCACGACAACACAGTAACACACTAGTTAATCCCACCAATACAACACTAGTTAATCCCACCAATACAACACAGTGAAACTCTAGTTAATCCCACCAATATTCCACTAGTTAATCCCACCAATATTCCACTAGTTAATCCCACCAATACAACACTAGTTAACCCCACCAATACAACACTAGTTAACCCCACCAATACAA
The DNA here is from genome assembly GCF_905237065.1 of Salmo salar. Taxonomy (NCBI): domain Eukaryota; kingdom Metazoa; phylum Chordata; class Actinopteri; order Salmoniformes; family Salmonidae; genus Salmo; species Salmo salar. The sequence goes on from NW_025547354.1 coordinate 120,770, forward strand.
CACTAGTTAACCCCACCAATACAACTCTAGTTAATCCCACCAATACAACACTAGTTAACCCCACCAATACAACACTAGTTAATCACACCAATACAACACTAGTTAATCACACCAATACAACACTAGTTAATCCCACCAATACAACACTAGTTAATCCCACCAATACAACACTAGTTAATCCCACCAATATTCCACTAGTTAATCCCACCAATACAACACTAGTTAATCCCACCAATACAACACTAGTTAATCCCACCAATACAACACAGTGAAATAGTAGTTAATCCCACCAATATAACACTAGTTAATCCCACCAATACAACACTAGTTAATCCCACCAATACAACACTAGTTAATCCCACCAATATTCCACTAGTTAATCCCACCAATACAACACTAGTTAATCCCACCAATACAACACTAGTTAATCCCACCAATACAACACTAGTTAATCCCACCAATACAACACTAGTTAATCCCACCAATACAACACTAGTTAATCCCACCAATATTCCACTAGTTAATCCCACCAATACAACACTAGTTAATCCCACCAATACAACACAGTGAAATAGTAGTTAATCCCACCAATATAACACTAGTTAATCCCACCAATACAACACTAGTTAATCCCACCAATACAACACTAGTTAATCCCACCAATATTCCACTAGTTAATCCCACCAATACAACACTAGTTAATCCCACCAATACAACACTAGTTAATCCCACCAATACAACACTAGTTAATCCCACCAATACAACACTAGTTAATCCCACCAATACAACACTAGTTAATCCCACCAATACAACACTAGTTAATCCCACCAATATAACACTAGTTAATCCCACCAATACAACACTAGTTAATCCCACCAATACAACACTAGTTAATCCCACCAATACAACACCAGTTAATCCCACCAATACAACACAGTGAAATAGTAGTTAATCCCACCAATATAACACTAGTTAATCCCACCAATATAACACTAGTTAATCCCACCAATACAACACTAGTTAATCCCACCAATACAACACCAGTTAATCCCACCAATACAACACAGTGAAATAGTAGTTAATCCCACCAATATAACACTAGTTAATCCCACCAATACAACACTAGTTAATCCCACCAATACAACACTAGTTAATCCCACCAATACAAGACAACAGAGGAGTGTGTGTGTCACCCTCATAGTTGGTGTAACGATCCCGGGGTGTGGCCTGTTGTCATGGAGCCTGAGGGTTCCGTTGTCCCCGGCAACCGGAGGATGAAGCTGCAGCTGATGTCTTTCTTCCTGGAGAACCAATGAGACATCAGGTGGGGGGGTAGGTGTGTGTATGAGTGTGAGGTAGGTGTGTGTATGAGTGAGTGTGAGGTAGGTGTGTGTGTGAGTGTGAGGTAGGTGTGTGTATGAGTGTGAGGTAGGTGTGTGTATGAGTGTGAGGTAGGTGTGTGTATGAGTGTGAGGTAGGTGTGTGTATGAGTGAGTGTGAGGTAGGTGTGTGTGTGAGTGAGTGTGAGGTAGGTGTGTGAGTGAGTGAGTGAGTGAGTGTGAGGTAGGTGTGTGTGTGAGTGAGTGTGAGGTAGGTGTGTGAGTGAGTGTGAGGTAGGTGTGTGAGTGAGTGTGAGGTAGGTGTGTGAGTGTGAGGTAGGTGTGTGTATGAGTGTGAGGTAGGTGTGTGTGTGAGTGTGAGGTAGGTGTGTGTGTGTGAGTGTGAGGAAGGTGTGTGTATGAGTGTGAGGTAGGTGTGTGT